>NC_051431.1:3532958-3535807 GCF_001649575.2 Kryptolebias marmoratus
GACAGACGGACAGGCAGACAGGCAGGCAGACAGACAGACAGAGAGACAGACAGACAGACAGAGAGACGGACAGAAAGACAGGCAGACAGGCAGACTGACTGACTGACAGGCAGACAGAGAGGCAGACAGAGAGGCAGACAGGCAGACAGGTAGGCAGATAGACAGACGCTACCATAAACCTAACCTCCTCCTCGGAGGTAAAAACAGCCTTTATGCTGACTCAGCATTTCCACAGCAAACCTGATACCTGCCTACATGTGTTTTTGGTGTAAAGCTAAACGAGCAAATCAGCATTTGTTTTGTTTTGTTTTCTGTTTCCGTTGCCACCTTTTTTTAGGAGCCGTCTTCCCGCCCGACTAAATAAAAAAAAAAATGGTCAAACGTGTTCATATCAGAGCAGAATGAGCCTCACAAATACGGCCTTCAGTGGAAACCGATGGCGCCGCTGCTCGTCTTAATGTGATGTCGTTTGATTCAGTGTCCGTTTTTTCAATCCGATGGGAAGCAGACGCGCTCGCCGTGACCAGAGTACTTCCCTCTGTTGTCGCTTTGCGCGGCACATTGTGCACAGATCTCATCATCGGGTTCATTTGAGTCGGCTTAGGCAAATCCAGCTGCAGACGGCTGTTTGCTGCTGTTTGCGGCTCGGCGATAAACGACACGTTATGTTGCTGCAGCAACTTTACAGGGAGGGATAATCCGCTTCCTGGCACATTTCTGGAAACAACGAAACGGACACGTCTCAGGCTCATTATCAATTTGCGGATTTGTGTAAAAGACCTTGAAAAATCAGGCTGCGTTGTCAGAGATCCTCATTACCACCTGCCGCCGAAAGGAACGGTGGGCGATAATGTTTTTGCTGTTTGTCTGTACTGTTAGTAAAATATCCCATGAACCACTGAACTGATTTTAATGAAACTTTCAGAGGATAATCACCGGATGCACGTCTACAACTGATACGTTTTTGGAGTCAGCCAGGTTAAAGATGGCCGCCACAGCAATGCAAAGTCAACAAACTCAAAAATGGTCACACCTCCGCCAATTTTACAGATATTGAGCTCAAATCTGGCGTGGTAGTAGCTGAGCATCACCTCCAACAGATAATTTGAGTGTAACACATTGAAGGACATCTGCTGAAAACCTATTGGAGTTGACCCCGTTTGTCTGTTAGCAAAATATCTCAAGAGGCATTGACAAGATTTGAACTCGACCCTCAGAAAGCTGTCACTTGATGGATAACTTTTGGAGTCAACCTAATTCAAGATGGCTGCCACAGCTAATCTACCTTGGCCTACACATGAAACGTTTATGACTTTATGACGTCTACAACTGATACATTTTTGGAGTCAGCCAGGTTAAAGATGGCCGCCACAGCGATGCAAGCTCAGCAAACTCAAAAATGGTCACACCTCAGCTAATTTTACAGATATCGAGCTGAAACTCGGCGTGGTAGTAGCTGAGAGTCATTCACGACCCGTACTACAAGTACTGTCGAGTCGTGTGAGACGTCTCAATACTGCGTGCAAAATGTCTGAAGATCTTAGTTTTAAACTCTGGCGTGAAAAATGGAGGCTGATATACGTCTCTTTAACGAACGTTGGGCCTTTTATCTCTTGATTGTCATTATAGCCTTAAGATTTTTATGTAAAACCTTTATTTAACTGGGTAAATCCCACTGAGATCATCTTTTTCGCAGGATGCTGGGCCTTCCTGTCCAGATGGGCTTCTTCCTCCTCCATCTCAGCCAGGCGGCGGCAGCAGCCATCTTGTTCCTTCCTGCCACTCGTAGAGAAGAGCTGCTTATTGAATTCTTTTCTTAACAACGTCGATGAAAGCAGACAACATCGGCCCTGCCCCCGAAACCTCGGCGAGGTAAATCCATACCTTGCACAAACACTCGCCGCACGCGCGAGCAGACGAGGATGTGCGCACGCAGACACACTCGCACAGAATGCATTCGGGAGACATCTGCCATCATGTGACCACGAGGCGTTCAGATGCTTCCCTCCAATGAATATAAAGTATAAACACTCCTCCAAATTCTCCACCCCTGGCCTCTATTTCATGCTATTATCTCAGCATAATAAACACATTAGCTTCTCCCTGCCCTATTCCTGCTCCTAAGATGAATCTTTCCCGACTATATAAAATAATTTGCCATCATTATATGTGAGCATGAATTATTCACAAGGCTGCATGGAGAGTTTCCGAGCCGCCTGAGTCCTGGAGGAGGCAGTTCTGACAGACGCCTGGTTCCCACAGATGGACTTTCAGCTCTCAGCGAGGAAAAAGTGGAAGATTTGTTGAAATGGTCTTCATCTGAAGATGATGTAGAGTTCTCTGTGCTCCATCTGAAGATCACTTACTCACTCAGACACAAGGGTTTGTTCGAATGCAGCTCATTTGTTCTGTTGAATTAGGACTAATTCAAGAGGAATCATTTCTTTCTTGGTTTACTGAGACTTTAGTTTTAATAAAATCCAACTGCTAAACTCTAAGACATTTTCCATCGTCGTCGTCATTCTCGCTCTGAGCTACAGGAGTTACAATTTCTGTAAAAAAAATACAGAATGAGTGCAAAAAAGTTTCACTGAAGAAGCTGAAACTGAAGCTAAAAAAAGCTAAATGCATCCAAAAAAAACGGCAAAACATTAGCTTAGATGCAAAATTCCAACTAAAAGTAGCCATCCATCCATCCATCCATTCTTTCCGCTTATCCGGGGTCGGGTCGCGGGGGCAGCAGCCTAAGCAGGGAGACCCAGACTTCCCTCTCCCCAGCCACTTGGGCCAGCTCCTCCGGGGGAATCCCAAGGCGTTCCCAGGCCAGCCGAGAAACATAGTCCCTCCAG
>NC_051431.1:3536415-3538347 GCF_001649575.2 Kryptolebias marmoratus
GCACTGATCCTCATCCCGGCCGTTTCACACTCAGCTGCGAACCGCTCCAGTGAGAGCTGTAGATCACGGTCTGATGAAGCCAGTAGGACCACATCATCTGCAAACTAAAAACCTTTTGCTACTAAAAGTAGCAAAAATGTTAACTAAAAGCAATAAAAGGTTAGCTGAAACCTTAAAGTAGCAAAATGCTAACTAAAAGCTAAAAGTAGCAGAATGGTAGCTTGAAGTTGAAAGTAGCCAAATGCTATCTAAGAGCTAAAAGTAGCTCGATGCTAGCTAAAAGCAGCAAGAGATTAATTAAAAAGTAACACAAGTAAAAAAAGACCAACTTAAAGCTAAAATTAGCAGAACAGTAAAAACTAAAAGTTGCAGAAACAGCCAGTTTTCTGAGGAGATTTTTAAAAAGAATGTTTTTAAAGCAGCTAAAGAGATTTTAATGTGTTTCTATGGGGGAAAGAGGGTAAAATAATCTAAAAAGTATAACATTTTGATATATGAACGGCTAAAACAGCACAAAGTATTCAGAAGCAGGTTGGAAAAAATAAGTAATAACGGAAAAACAAAAGCGTAAATGCTGATAAGAACTGGCTTCCTTAAATAAAACTGGAATTAAAGTTAACCATAACATAACAAAATAGGAATAAACGTAACCACATCGTGATGTCTGAATAAAAACCAGCGGACCAAAAACAGGCAGCTTGTTTTTCTGCTTGTAACATTCATAAGTTCAGCAGTCAAATCAGTACTTTTTTCTGTATTTGGTGTGGAAAAACTATTTTCCATTAATATTTAACGCAAATCCTATAAGTCGGCAAAACATTGTTATCAAAGAGTCAAACTTCTGAGTTCTAATGATGTGACAAAACTATCAGCAAACGGCTGCGGTTTCATTATGTGATGGTTTGATGCGGCGGTGACATCGGTGATTAGGGAGGACAGCGGGTGATAAGAAGTAATAGGCTGTCAGGGAATTATCTGGTGTCAGGGAAAAGGTGAAGCAGGAGGAGGAGGAAGAAACACCGAGAGGACGGGATCACACGGAGGAAAAGTGCTGCTGACAGAACAATCTTTTCCTCAGGGGTGGAAATGTTTTCAAATATATTTACAGGCTCGAAAAAACAGATAAAACTGGACGGGAAGCAGGCGTATTTCATAACAACCAACATGAGGAGCTCTCAGTTTTTTTTTTTTCTAAGGAAGACACAGAAATGGACAAAGGGAGAGTAGATTTCCTAAAAGGTGAGATAAATCCGGTCGCCTCAGATCCACGTTGGATGGTCGATACACAAGACTGTTATCCTAAAGAAAATCTGGTCAATATTCATCTTTCATGTAACAAAAAACATCAATATTTGTTCATATATGAAGATGCTGCTGCTGCTTGGTAACAGCTCAGGTGTACACATCCATGGCTGAGTATAAAAATGGCTGATAGTGGCCGATTAAATGGTTGGTTGATTAATTTGTCTTTCTCTTCACTGAGCCACAGAAAAAACTTCCTTGGTTGCTTCTTAAAGGGACTTTAAATGTGTAAGAAGAAGAAGAAGCTTGAAAGAGGCTCAAACTTGAACACAAATCTGTTTACATGTTTATGTTTTATGGTATTTCATGTACATGACATTATAAAATAAGTCCTTTTTAAGCCACTGAGAATGGGATTACAGGCCATTCGGTCTCTGTACAAACGGTGCGAGAGTCTCTTCAGGGTGGGAGTTGGACGTCACCAGGGCTGCCTGTTGTCATCGATTCTGTTCACGACAGAATTTCTCGGTGCGGCCAGGCAGCGCCGTAACCAAACTACTGAGGTCAACCACTCATTATTCCCCCGCACATCAGTTACAATGAAGACCAAAACTTAATTAAAATAGAAGCATTTATTTAAAACAAGTGACTCGAATGTGTATATGTATTTGTGTGTGTTTGTAAATCCAT
>NC_051431.1:3538824-3541448 GCF_001649575.2 Kryptolebias marmoratus
TCTTCGTAGACATTGAGTTTGGCTGCAGCTGCACACAGTTGCAGCGCCTCCTACAGGAAACTGGTGGAGCTACGCAGAGAACCACGCCGTTCAAAAGCCTTGTTTGGATTCATGTTTTTATAATATACACAGCAGAGAAACACTGAGGTCCGGACCTTGGGCTCCTCAGTGGTAGCTACGGCCCTGCAGCCATGGGCCAGAAGGGTCTGGTTCGGTGGCCTCAGGATTCCGTCTCTTCTGTTTGTGGATGACATGGTCCTGTTGGCGTTATCGTCATATCTGAGGTCACGGTCCCCCGTCAGAAAAAGGCCGACTGCTCTCTCTGGGTTAGAAATGAGGTGCTGCCTCAATCGGAGGAGTTTAAGTATCTCGGGGTCTTGTTGGCGAGTGAGGGAAGAATGGAGCATTAGATCGACAGGCGGATCGGTGTGGCTTTCGTAGCCTTGCGTACTCTGTACCGGTTCGTTGTGGTGAAGAGGCAGCTGGTCAGTTTACGTTCCGACCCTCATCTGTGGTCATGAGGTCTGAATGGTGACTGAAAAGAGCGAGATCTCAAATACAGGTGGTCAAAATGAGTTTTCCCCACAGGGCAGCTGGGCTCTCCCTTAGAAAAAGGGTGAGAATCTCAATTATCTGGAAGGGACTCAGAGTAGAGCCGCTGCTCCTCAACATTGAGAGGAACCAGTTGAGGTGGTTCAGGAATCTGGGCAGGATGCCCCCTGGAGGCCTCCCTAGGAAGGTGCTCCAGGCATGTCCAACTGAGAGGAGACCCCAGGGAAGACCCAGGACACGCTGGGGAGACTACGTCCCTCGGCTGGCCTGGGAACGCATTGGAGTTCTCCCAGAAGAGCTGGAGAAGGTGGCTGTGGAAAGAGATGTCTGGGCTTCCCTGTTCAGATACTTACTGGATGGATTTTTAGGTCCCTGAAGACATCCATCCATCTTCTTTCCCTGCTTATGCATGTAGCGTTGTTGGGGAGCTGGTGTCTGTCTCCAGCAGTTACTGTACGAGACGTGGGGTGCACCCCGGACAGGTTCCAAGTCCATCGCTGGTCTCCCTTAAGACCGTCTAAACGTTATATTTGCATGCTGTTCAGTTTGTTGGCTTTTTGTGATGAGAATTTAACATTAAACATAAAGTTTCAAGCCCAAAACAAAAGCCCTGCTTTGTAAAGTTCATCCTCTTCAAAGAACAACTCTCACCTTTTAAAGCTGAAAATAAAGACTTCTGGCTCCAAACATGACAGCGAGGCTGGAGGTTGTAAAGTTGATGAGTTGAAGGAACTGTAAGTCCTTCGGTTGTTTTTTTTTTTTTTTTAAAAAAAGACAGAATTAGTGTTATTTGTTTTTCTTCGACTCAGGCTAATCCCTCCTCTGCTGGATCAAAGTCAGAGCGGCAGCAGGTTTCCTGAAGGTGTTGAATCGAAATGCAGCAGAGCTCTAAAAGCAGCTGCTAACAATACAGATTAAGTGTGACAGACACGTCAAACTAATCTGTCGTCTACATGTTTAACATTTCATAATAAAAGAAGCTTTCATTTGCTGCCCATCTGTTTGTTTTTTAAGATGCAGGTGGTCGCAGATTTATCAAAATTTGGAGAAAATAATCCTTTCTCGCTGAGTGATCGTGAAAAGTAAAGCTTGACACCGAAGCAGCAATATTTTATCATAGTTTGTCCTGATAAGGTAAATTTTTGGAACAAAATGAGCTCACAGACTGGATTATGTGACGTTTTACATGACATTTTAATAGTTTTTTTCGCAGTGAAAACCTGCTGTCGCCATTAAAAGTTGCCAGTAATTAGCTAAACTTTAGGTAATTTTTGT
The DNA here is from genome assembly GCF_001649575.2 of Kryptolebias marmoratus. Lineage (NCBI taxonomy): Eukaryota > Metazoa > Chordata > Actinopteri > Cyprinodontiformes > Rivulidae > Kryptolebias > Kryptolebias marmoratus. The sequence goes on from NC_051431.1 coordinate 3,540,652, forward strand.
AAATTAGTGTCTTCGGCTGACACGCTGAAGACACTAATCACAAGAACTGCGAGGAGAGCGACGTGCAAAATATCATTAGAGGGTGAGATGTGGCTCAACCAGTTGGCTACTAAAAACCAAACAAAGAAAAATCACATCTCTTAGGCAAAACGCAGTTACATAGATGGACCTTAATGGAGTTTCTATATATATACTGTAATTAAAGGTCAATCATCCTTGAATGAATGCATATCACCCGCCGCCTTTCATGCCAGAGCTTTAAACTGATGGCGTTGTAGCTGTTTTGGTCAAACCTTAAAAAAAGGGATAAAGTCTGATCTGTTAATGGTTGGGAGTATGGCTTGTGAATGACTCTCAGCTACTACCTCACCAAATTACAGCTCGATATCTATAACACTGGCTGTGTCGCAGCCATTTTCGTTGTCTCATGTCAGTTGGCTGTGGCGGCCATCTCGAATCAGTTTGACTCCAAAGAGTAATCAGTTGTAAATGAACATCTGGCAAAAAATAACTCCTGAAACCGCTGGATGGATTTTAATGACTGGATAAATGTCTGTAGCTGATTACCTTTTGGTAATCGACCGAGGCCATGGTCTTGAGCCGGAAAAGGGTAGAGTGCCTTCTCCGGGTCGGGGAGGATGTCCGAGTTTAAGTATCTCGGGGTCTTGTTCACGAATGAGGGAAAAATGGAGCGGGAGATGGACAGGCGGATTGGTGCAGCGTCTGCAGTGAAGCGGGCGCTGTACCGATCTGTCGTGGTGAAGAGAGAGCTGAGTCAAAAAGCGAAGCTCTCTATT
>NC_051431.1:3541526-3551264 GCF_001649575.2 Kryptolebias marmoratus
GATTTACCGGTCGATCTACGTTCCGACCCTCATCTATGGTCACGAGCTTTGGGTAGTGACCGAAAGAACGAGATCGCGAATACAAGCGGCTGAAATGAGTTTCCTCCGCAGGGTGTCTGGGCTCTCCCTTAGAGATCGGGTGAGGAGCTGGCCCAAGTGGCTGGGGAGAGGGAAGTCTGGGTCTCCCTGCTTAGGCTGCTGCCCCCGCGACCCGACCCTGGATAAGAGGAAGAAGATGGATGGATGGATGGATGGATGATTACCTTTTAGAGTCAACCCAAATCAAGATGGTGGCCACCACTGTTCAACCTTAGCCAACTCAAAAATGGCTATAGTTCAGTCAAATTTACAGATACAGAGCTAAGTATGGCAGTAGCTGAGAACCATCCTCAACACATACTTTGATCTTTGATTGTGTGACTTTTTCACACTACAATACATTACATTTACTTTTTTAGCAACAGCTGCTTTTTATAATCTGTTTAAAAGGGCGGAACGAGCAGAGTAAACAGGCTAAAACGTGCAAATTAGGTGAGAGTTTTAGGTCACAGAGGTGTTAGAGTCGAGGTGTTTGTGGATGAGAACGGACTCAGAGAGACTCTGGAGGGTGCAGGAGGTCGTCTCTGCTCTGAAAGCATTAAGCAGGTCAAGCTGAAACCAGTCTGGACTCAGATGGCAGACCCGTGTAGTTCCTGACACGAGGGCGGTGATTGGCTGATGTCAGGGATGTAAGCTGGACCCGACTGGCTGCAGGTGACCTGCAGAAGCAGCTGGTCAGGTGTGAAGTCACTGGTTATCCTGTCGGTTAATTGGTTTGATGAAGCCAAGAACAGACTTCTGTGCGTAAATATGAAAGCCTAAGCTGTACACAAAACTTTAATGACCGAAGCCAAACAATTAACGAAAGCCGGATCAAACCCGCCGGAATGCAGCTGCATCTGAGCCGTTGTGACTAATCCTTCAGTGTTTTAACATAAAGCACTTCCGTTCAATAAGCTCCTCGTATCTGACGCACAACGAGTCTTAAAATAATAAAAACACACAGAGTCCACCTTAAACCCATACACACATTATAAAAGCAAAGAGCCAAATCAATTACCAAATAAAAGCAAACCGTCGGTCTGCTGAGCAAAGTAAAAACTGATCAGAATGAACGAATTAGCTTGGTTCTGTCTGAATAATAATTACACAAATTCAAATGACAGTGACTCTCAGCTACAACTGCATCAAATTTTCAGCTCGATATCTGTCAGACAGACTGAGTCGCTGCCATTTTTGTTGCGGCTGATGTGAATCAGCACCCATCTTGAACTGAGTTCACTCCAAAAGGTAATCTCCAGTAGAAGTACGTCTGATGTATTTTTCCTGAAAGTTTCATTAAAATGTTTTTGCTCACAGATAAACACAGGCAAAACCATCATCGTCCGACTTCCCCTTTTGGCGGTGGGCGATAAATACAGAACATACTAGCGAGGAACAGTTGGTTTTCTGAACCTCGCTGCTCTTCTTCTCCGCAGCCTGTTTGCTCCACAATCAGGATTTCAAATCAGTAAAAGCTGATTACATAAAAAATGGATGAAGCTGAGTTTGATGTGTTCAAATCCAGTTTGTCTTCATGTAAAACGCAGACTTTGGTCCTCCTGTTCACTTCGAACACCGTGGGAACGAAATGTAGATTTATCAAAAAGGGCTTTTTCTTTAAAGGATTGGAGGAGAAACTCAATGCAGGATTACAGCCTGAAATCAATCAATCAATCAATCAGTCAATCAATCAATCAATCAATCAATCAATCAATCAATCAATCAATCAATCAATCAATCAATCAATCCATCCATCCATCCATCCATCCATCCCTCCCTCCCAAACCAAAGAGGATATATAGTCCCTACAGCAAGTTCTGAGTCTGCCCTGGGGTCTCCGTCTCATGGGATGTCGCCCAGAAAGCATCTGATGCCCAAACGACACCTCATCTGACTCTTTTGAGTTTGATTCCTTAGTTAAAGAAAATAAGATCCTCTGATTTATGGTGGCTAATCTGGAAAATCTGCTGCTTTCACTCTGTATGAAGCAAACAGTGCTGCCAGATTTTGTGTCAGAAACAAGAAAGTGGATCAATGAAAACAAGCTCAGAGGTGACTGGTTTCAAAAATAAAAGCCCCAAAACATGTCACATTATCAGCATATGCTACATGGAAAAAAATAGTTACAACTAAGTGAATATGTCAAAATGTTCAAAAAGTACAATTAAAGCTATTTAAGTGGGTTAAACTGTACTTGAAGCAAACTGATAGTTCAAAATGTCTCTTTTCAGACTGATTTATGTCGTAAAATGATGATAATTTTTATGAACTTTTATGCTAACGAATTACTTTTAACCTTTTGGTGCTGAACTCGATGTTGTGTATTTTTGCAGCCAGCTCCGGCTGCACATTGCCTTTAAAACTGCAGCCAATTTTAGCTGTTATTTAACCCATTCTTTGTTGTGTTTCATCCTAACTTTGACCTGCAGGTTATGAGTTTATCAAAGTGGCTGCAGAAACAGTTTTTATTTTCCAAAGGTAGCAACAGATCCGACTTTTCAGAGGACAAACTGCAACTTAGGCTTGATTAGACGGGGGAAACACTTATCTAAAGCAAGCCCAAAAGGTAAACACTTCAGGAAGAAGCCCAAAAGAACACAACCCATGACTGCCCATGGTATTTGTAACATTTGATCCACATGTAAACCAGAATAAAAGGCCCTGACTGTGACAGAATAAAGCTGAGCGCCCATGAATGGAAGGACGGAGCGTTCCTGAGTGTTGCAGATGAAATTAGCACCAGGTTGCGTCCCCCACCGGCATCACAGATGTGCATCAGAGGAGCCCGCCCCTCACCAGCACCGAAGAGACTGAAAATAGCTGCAGATCAACAGGAGCAATCAGTGCTGCGTGGAGACAAGCGGGGGGCTGATTACCTCCACTTGCTTTGCCCTGGAAAACCGATGCCAAATCAATTGACAAACATGCTGTGTTGGTTTTCCCAATTGGACCAAATTCTTGGAGCTCTTTTCCAAACTAGAAAGCCTTCTAGTTCAATCTGATAATTGTGTCGGGACGATGGCCGACACCATCCCCTCAGATTCTATCAGTTTGATGCTTTCCTTTGTCGGTGCACGATGAAGGTAAAATAATTAAGATAGCTGAAAGATACACTCATATTTAACTAAGAGACAGCTTTCAGTTCAACAAGATCAATGTAGATTAATCAGGTGATGGTGATTCTACGAGCAAAAGGCAATGAAAACTAAAACAGAATAAACTCTGAGCGCTGAAGATTCAGACCCTCCAGGATTTTGCGATGTTGCGATTACAACTATTAACGCAAAATCAAGCAAACCCTGTGAAATCGCAACTTTTTGCAACTTTGCCCAAAACACCGCAACTTTCCTGCAACTTTAACCCAATATTTATTGTTTCTAAAGTGATTCGCCACCGTTTCTGCGGTCTAGTCTCTTCTTTGTGGGTTTGTGTAGCGTGGAATACAAAATAANCCCAAATAACTCAGGAAGAAGACACGTGACNTCACTTCCTGTTAACNTCAGAACGCCGGGAGCGTGCAGGAGCAGCGACCGAAGCCAAAATGTGCGCTAATGCTTCACATTTGCCCACAAAGATTTCAGCAAACCAGTTTCCTCCCCAGCTGCAGCNTGTTTTGCACGTCCTGCAGTGTAATCATGAAACATAAACGCATCGACAAACACTTTGTGTCTGCAAAACATGTGAGGAGAGCTGCAGACCAGGGACAATCCAGAAATGCTCATGAATGTCAGTTTAGAAGCTCTCAAAGTTCTCAAATAAAGCACCTTTTGAGAATGTCAATGTTTGTTGGGAATTATCTTACAAAACTAGTAAGTATTTTTGGTTTATATAATAAAAGTTTTGGTTGTTTATTGATTTTAGTAAAAAAAAAAATAATCGCAACTTTTAGGAAAATGCCCCGCGAAATCAGGTATTTTAGCCCCTAACGATCACAAAAAATGCCCACGAAATCCTGGAGGGACTAAAGATTGCTGAAGAAGCTAAAACTGAGTTGTTAGACCTGAACAAGCTAAAAGCTGAAGGAAGCAAAACACCTAGCTAAAAGCTACGATAAGCAGAACACCAGCTAGAAACAAGGAGGACAGTAGCTGAAGGCTAAGGTTTCCAAACACAAGCTAAAAGTCAAAAGTAATGACAGGCTGACTAAAGGTTAAAAGCAGCAAAATGCTTGCTGACAGCTAGAAGTAGCAAAAGGTTAGCTAGATGCTAAAAGCAGTAAAATGCTAGCTAAAACTAGAAATGGGTAGGTAGAAGCTAAGGGTAGCAGAACAGTAGTTAAAAAGCTAGCTAAAATAGTAGCTTAAAGCTAAACGTAGCATAGGAAGCGAGATTTCGAACAGAACGATGTTTTTGAAGATCTCCGTTTATTTCTATGGGAACCACATTTGTAAATAAAGTGAAATGTTTTGAAAAGTCTAAAAGTTACAGAAACCGTCTCCCGGATGAGCCGAAGGTTTTGATACATGAATGACTAAAATGAAACAAAACATGCAGAAATAAACTGATTGTAAAAAGCTAAAATAAACCTTAAAATGTGAATCCTGAGTCAGACTTCACATAATCAGGATTCTAATGTAAACATGAGGTTTTAAATTGAATATTTCTGAACAGAGATTAAACAGAATTCTGTTTCTTACAAGATAATAAATAATAGTTGGCTCAGAATATTAAAACATTTCCTACACCCTCATTTAATGTCTTCTTTATACGATTAATTTCATGTATGGATCAAACAATGAAACTGAACTGTTTGAATATTATACATTCTTTCAACTCTCCAAGTATTTTATTTTGATTTTCTTCAAGAAGAAGGTGGAAAAATATTGGGTTTGGCTTCCCAGCTTGAGTTTGTATTGCCTGCAGGGTCCAGCAGAGGTCAACAGCAGGTAAACAGAGACCGCTGCGCCTTTATCATCCACTCCCGTTACACGGAGGCGCGAGGAGTGGATGCAGTAATCATGCAAAATGTTCTGAGAGCTGTGATTTCCTGCACAAATCACATGCCCGGAGAGGGAAACGTCCACAAGTGATTGAATATTTGTCAGCGTTTCAGCTCTGTTCCCAGGTGACGATTTAGAGAGAATTTGTCTCAATGTTAAAGTGGGTCTCACTCCTCAGCAATAACTTGAATTTAGAGTAAAATCTTCCCTAAAACATTACTTTCCTTAAGCAATCAATAAAATGTGCTAAATAGGTCAGAAAGATTTACCTTACACGGCTTTTGGTTCAGACGGCTGAACCTACAGAACCCTGCTGGTTTTAAGCCAGGACCGCTCGGCACAAAATGGAGCAAAAGACCAAAGTTTGTTGTTTCTAAAACATAAAAATCGCAGCGATACGAGAGGAGATCAAGCGTCGACAACACGATTGAACAGTGGGTTCAAAAAGCCAAACACGCAGCTTCAGACTTGAACCATGCTGGAGGACGGGAAGTCAAAAGACAAAACTCAAAAAGACAAAGATACGGAACAAAAAACCAAGAACCATGCAAACTTTCAAACAAGCACCGACTGATGTGGTCGAGACCTCAGGAAGAACGTTTTAAAATAAGTCTAAACTTCTTTGAGAGAAAAGAATTTCCACGTAAAAGCAAAAAATTATAAACAACTAGAGAAATTTTATTATCTTCAAAGATGCAGTGTGACTCTTAGGTGCTGATAACTTTACTGCAGTTTGCTGAAGAAGCTGAAACTGATTTGTTAAAGCTAAAAGCAAAATGTTAGCTAAAAGCTATAAAATATTAGCAACAGGGTAGTTAAAGTAGCTACAAGTATCAAAATACTAACTACAAGCAGCAAAGATTAGCTAAAAGCTAAAAGATCAAAGGATAAAAACATTTAAAGCCTAGTTGCTAAAAGTAGCAAAATGCGAGCTAAAGGTTAACAGCAGCAAAAAAGCTAATGCTAGCCAAAAGCTAAAGGTAGAAGAACGGTAGCTAAAAGCTAAAAGTAGCAAAAGACTCATTCATTTTAAATTTTCTATTAGGAAAATAATAGTAAGTTTAATATTTTCAGAAGTATATAAAGTTGTTTTGATAAATGAGTGGTTAAAAACAACAAAGTTTGCAGAAGTAGTTTGCAAAAAAGTATGAAAAAAAAAAAAAAACAGGAAAATGATGGTGTGAATTCTGAATCAGCTGCCATAAATAGGTTTTATAAATGGGTCTGCTGGGTTTGTTGCTTTAGCTTGATTGAGTTTGTGGTAAAAAAAAGAAAATTTCACATTTTTAGTCTGTCCTTTTTAAGAAAAACCCTTAAAATCTGAGGAATCTTCTCTGGCCTATTACTAAACAAAACTGAGCTCCAAACAAAACAAACAACCTGTAAGATTTCATCCTTCGTTTCAGAACAATCACAATCTACTGCAGAGATGAGGAGAAGAACAAAAACTGAGCTTTAATATTACAGCTGGAACAAAAGGCCAAAGCAAAACCCACGGAGCGTGAAACCACTGGAAACAGAGTTCAACAAGTTTAAGCTGAAAGGCCACGAAGCTGGAAAGTTCAGGACAGAAAAGGGAACAAAGGTGAGGAGGACACAGCTACATTCAAGTTTTTATTTTATTAAATATGCAGATTTATACTTCCAGGCGTGTTTTCTCCTCCCACGACTGCCTCCAGCGTCGACGATTCCACAGAAACTCTGAGAACGGAGTCATTGTGGCGTGTAAATGTAGAAACGCTGCAAAGACCGACGCCTTTTGGAATTTGCGTCCCATTCGTTGTTTGTCTCTGTATTTTTTTGCTCAAAGAAGAGGTGAAGACATAAACGAGGTCAGCAAAAAAAAAATCTAAACTAGGAAAGACTAAGAGTAATGATAAATAAAATTGAGTTTAATCTAGTTGGGTCTCATTTTCATGGTATTTATTAAGAGTTTTGATATTGGATTTTTGTTTATGTTTACATTGTTTCTGTCAGTCTCTCAAGTTATAGCACTTTATTGTTTTTTTATATTTCATGAGTGACAGTAGAACTATTAAATGTGCAACCCGAACAACAAAACTGTGGACAAACGTCCCAGTAGTTCCTCGTCTTGGTTACAAATGTGAGCGGAAGAATTTGGGGAAAGTGGTTCATTTAGTAAATATCCCCATTTTAGGGGTTTGAGCAAAACATTAACCTGCATATCTGAGATCGACACCCCAGCATGTGATATCAAAGATTATTTTGCCACCTTCAATTTGGCATTTATATTTTTTTATTTTGTATAACTGACCCTAAATGGCACAGTGGTGCAGCGGTTGGAGCTGTTGACTCCCAATAAGAAGGTTGCAGGTTCGCTTCCCGACCCGGGCCTTTCATGTCCTCCCACAGACCAAAAACCTGCGTCTTAGGTTGATTGGTAACTCTGAATTGTCCCTATAGGGGACAGCGTGAATGGTTGTTTGTCTCTATGTGTCCCTCTGATGGACTTGTCCAGGGTGTCCCCCGCCTCTTGGACAGCGGAAAGGAGAAGCGGGTAAAGAAAATAGATGGATGACCCCAAAAAGACAAGAAAGTGGAGCAAAAACCTGACTGGGCTGGAAATATTTGTCCTCGAGGCCCAATATTAATGAAATTATGTCCAGCCCCTAGTGACCGTTGGTGGTATTACACCTTAAAGCAAACTTGCATTGGCTTCACTTTTTAGAGCAAAGTCTTTGTCTGTTTAATAATAACGAGTGTTTTTAATTTAATTTCCTTACAGTTAAGAAGCAACTAAAAAACCTGATGTATAAATAACAATAAACTGTAACTCAGTATAAACTCGGCACCATATTCTTTCTGCTCGATAACTTTTCTAATGTTTGAATTCTTTCTCCCCACAGCGGCTGCAACCAAACAACTAAAATCCAATTTTTTCTCCCACTCTTGTTTTGTAGAAACAATGCGTTATGACAGGCTCTCTGTGCACCAGATGACTGACTTTGACAAAACATTTTCTGGATCAGCGAAGTCCTCCCTGTGAAGGACCGCAATTACCGATTGACAGGAACAACAGCTCTTGTTTTTTTGTTGTTTTTTTTGTCCTTCGAGCCTCAAAAAGTCCAGAGTTTGACTTTTGAGGGCCCCGCTTTAAACTCCAGTGTATTTTTTCAATTTTCTCCGTGGCAAGTAAATATCAGGGGTGTCAAACTGGGAAGTGTGAGGGGAAGCTGAGGACACAGTGGTCCTATCTGGCAACTTGCAGAGCCCAGCATGTCACCGTCTCAATCCGTGGGAGCTTTGGAGCTGATTGATGGTAAGAGCGTTTAATGCCGTGGAGGGATAGAGGAGGAGCACAGGGAAAAGGTGAAAAATGGGAAAGGACAGATATGGAGCGTGAAATCAGCATGAAAGCCTCATTAAATATCTCCATGTGGTTTGCCGATGCTTAACTTTACAACAGACATTAGATCTTTGGGCTGAGCTGACGGGGAAATGCACCTCGAGCTAAATCAACGGGACAGGTAGGAGATTAACCGAGGCTGTCGGGAGGAAGGTTTCTCCCCTCGAAGACAAGAGGAGCAGCATGTGGTCCGCTGCGATACGGGCCGAGGCTGTCGGTGGTCCAGAAGCAGGTGACCTAGGCGTCCCTCTTTATCACACCTAACCACAGGCCTAATTAACTGGCTTTTCCACGCAGTCCAGGGCCTGTCTAACAAGTTTTGCCGTGCGTTAATACTCTAACACCGCTAACCCGAGTCCCTCAGACCCCAGGCAATTAATCTTAATATAATTAGAAAGTGGTGAGGTTCAGGGAGGCGGATATTTATGTCCAGATCTTTAGCTGTCCTCCTGCCCGTCGATGCCTCGCAGTTATCACCTCAGATTTATGCGAAACTTTTTATTTTTTTTTAAATAATTCAAGCATAAATCAAGCTTTTTTTTCTCTGAGCCGGTTGACCGTTTGTGCAAAAATCTTAATTAAAGCTTGCAGTGAGACTAAGGATGGGGTTGAATATTAAAAAATGGATATTTATGCTGAGCTTAAATGAAAAAGGGAAACGGTTGTGAAAAGCATAAACTGGCACAGCTCAGTGATCCTCCTCCACCCTGAGCCCGTCCTGATTTTTCGCAGCCTGCAGATTTATCGCTCTTGGCGTGTAGATTAAACAATCCGCCCGTTTTAGTTTGTTTTTTTTTTGTTTTCTGGGTTTAATGTTTTATTTAGGAATTTCAGTCATTTGCTTGTGTTGCCTTGTGCCTGGTTTTCTGCTTCACTTTATCAGATCCACCCAGGGGTGGAAATTAAAATTTTTGTCCACCAGCCATAGTGGCTGATGAAAAGTTTTTTTTACCAGCCACTCAAATATTTTACCAGCCACTATTTTTTGTTGTGACAAAAAGTAATTTCATATGATGATGATGATGGAGGTGGGTGGAAGCAGTTGTGGTGCCCTACAAGCTGAACAACACTTCTTTCTGGACACTGCATGGAAATAACTAGATTTTTCTCATTTTATTTTTTATTTTAAACCATTAAAAGATGCATATCTGTACATAAAAAAATCAGACAAGTGAAATTTATTTCTGTGGAGTGTTTTTGAAGTATTTTTTTGTGCTTTTGTAAGTTTTTGTATGTAAGTTGTAAAGTTTTTCAGACACTTGCTGCTTTTAATGCATAGATCTATTTGTGCTACCCACTTATATTTAACAGGTAGGATATTCTGATGAAGGAAGTGATTTTTGTGTTTTT
>NC_051431.1:3553868-3555907 GCF_001649575.2 Kryptolebias marmoratus
CCTTTTGAGAATGTCAATGTTTGTTGGGAATTATCTTACAAAACTAGTAAGTATTTTTGGTTTATATAATAAAAGTTTTGTTTTTTTATTGATTTTAGTAAAAAAAACTCGCAACCTTTCATTGCAACTTTTAGGAAAATGCCCTGCGAAATCCTGGAGGGATTGATTAAAAGCCTGTTATTCTTTGAAGGAATGCATGTCGCCCGTCGCCTTTAATGCTGAGAACGGACGGAGCTGTGAAACGTAACGTCACGCACAGCAGGATTTCACGCTCAGAGTGCGCGCTGTGGATGACTCTCAGCTACTACCACATCAAACATTCAGGTCAGTGTCTGTGAAACCGACTGAGCTGAAGCCATTTTTGGGTCGGTAAGCTCAGTTAGCTATGAGCGCCATCTAAAAGTTGATCAGTCGGAGACAAACAGACACTGATTTTTTTATTTTCCTGAAAGTGTTTCAACGGTTCATGAGATATTTTCCTAACAGTCAGACAAAGCTGACTTCTAAAAGCTGTCTCACGCAGTCAGTTAGCGCTGAGGTCCCCAACCCCTGGTTCACGGACCGGTACCGGGCCGCAGAGAAAAAATAATTAACTTACAGTTTTTATTTTTCAGAATCTGAATGACATTTATTTTGAAAAACTGACCGGATTCTCTCCCCTACATCCGTCTCTGACTCACTCTTGATGTGTGTCAGAACGCTGTTTTCATTGTGTTTATATTCCATTTAGATTATACACGATTCTTTTAGAATATACATGATTGATGTGTTTTCCTGTATTTCATGTTTAGATATGTTTAGTTTATCTGATTTAGATTATTTGACTGTCTCAGCTCATGCTAAGATATGTCTGTTTTTCGTGATTTCATTTAATTATACATGATTCATTTAGAATACATGATTGTTGTATTTTTCTTTTGTGTTTCATTCTGTTTTTGTTTCTGTTGTAAAGCGCTTTGGATCGCCTTGCTGAAAAGTGCTATGTAAATAAATCTCACTTCACTTCACTTATCGAGGTCACGTGATCCGTTACCGCTAAAAACAAACCCACAAGCAGAAAAACGAGTAAAAAACAAACATCTGGAAACCCTGGATGGGACTGACTCGTCCCTGAGAAACAGGCTCAGGGCTCCACTGATTCAGCGTTATGGTGAGTTGTATTCTTTGTGGTGTCTCTTATTTTGAAGGGCATGTTTGAACACAGAACATCAGGGGGAGGAGAGGCTGTTATTCATGTTGATAACGCAACTAACAAAGCTGCGAGGATTTACGTTTATTTTGTTTTAAAAAATACCCCTGTTTTCATGCCGGTCGTATCGTTTTTATTTTGTTGTATTTATCTGCCACACCTTTAAAGGCCGGTCCGTGAAAATACTGTCTGATAACAAACCGTGGAGCAGAAAAGGTTGGGGACCGCAGAGTTAGTGCTCAGACTTTTTGCTCCGTATCTAAAACCTGACCGAGCTGTCGCCGTTTTTGTTTTGTTTCGAGGCCTGTTGGCTGTGGCAGCCATCTTGGCTCATCCAGTGATTGCTTTCTGTGAGTTCCACAAGTGCATATCGCCCGCCTCCTTGCGTGACGGATTCTCGGGGGGTCAGGGCCCCCGCCTGCCCCCCTTTCAGCGGCGCTCCTGTTTTTCCTCACAGGAAACATTTCTTTTTGATTAACCAAACTGAAAAGCATATTTGTCAAGATTACACTGCTGCTTATACCTCCTATCTTTCTTTTTTTGTCTGTAAATGTTTGGACTTTGATTTTGAAACGTCTCAGAGTTTGTCAGGTTTCTAATCTAATTTATTACTGCAGTAATTGTCCTTCATTCAGCAGGAAAACATCAAACAAAGGGTCGAAACTTCGATGAGTGCTTTCTAACAGCAGTTTGGGGTTTTTCTCTCATCTCCATTTTTACTTCACACTAAGTTTGTCTAACCCAGAGATTGTGTACACAAGCTGTTGTCTGGCAGCTTGTGAGTCTGTTTATTCAGAAGAGAATATTCTAATTTTAAAACAATAATAAGAGAGGGGGGGGGGGGGGGGGG
>NC_051431.1:3557504-3562239 GCF_001649575.2 Kryptolebias marmoratus
CCTAATTAGTGAAGTTTTCTCTGACAGTGACTCAGAAGCCAACAATATATAGTTTTAATTTCTGTATGATCAGGTTTTTGTTGATAGATTTAAAAAAAAAAAATCTGTTTTAATGTTAAAAACTTCATTTAAAAGCTGAGTGAGGCGTAAGAAATGACTGCTAATGATGAGCTTTTTGAAGTTTGATCTATTTGTCTGTGTTTATTAAAGTCTGTTTGCTCTAAATTCTGTATAATCTGTAACTGGGAAAAGGTCATTGATATTTCTATATGAATGATTTGACATAATACATCTAAAAACAAGGTTAATTTATGTAATTTTTAATAAATGTTGCTCGTGATTGGCCCTTGGCTAGGACCAAATTTTTAATTTTGGCCCCCTTGCGTCACTGGGTTTAACACCCCTGTTTTAGATGTTCTTGCTTTAAAACACCTGGTTTAAATGGACGACTTGTTGCTATGCTCCTGGAGAACTAGATGATTTGTTGAGGAGGTGATTAAACCGTTTGAATCAGGTGTGTTGGAGCAGAAAAACCTAAAACTCCCAGGACAGCGGGCCTCGAGGCCTGGAGTTAGACAATGAAACTGAAACACCTGTCATTTTAGCGTGGGAGGTTTCATGGCTAAATTGGACCAGCCTGGTGGCCGATCTTCATTAATTGCACGTTGCACCAGTAAGAGCAGAGCGTGAAGGTTCAATTAGCAGGGTAAGAGCACAGTTCTGCTCAAAATATTACAATGCACACAACATTATGGGGGACATACCAGAGTAAATTGTTGGTGCACGTCTTTGTGATGCATCAAGAGCCACGGCGTCCAGGGTGATGTCAGCATACCGCCAAGAAGGACGAACCAGAGGAAGCTGTCTGAAAGGGATGTTCCAGGTGTTTCAGTTTCATTGTCTAACCCCTGTATATGGATGCAGTTAGAGAGGACATGGAGGACGGAGGACACAGAAGACAGACTTAGATGCAGGAGGACGACCCCTGAAAAGGAACAGCTGAAAGACGACATTTGAGACTCCGTGGTCCAGGTGTTAATAACCTTTAATTAGATGGTTCTGAAGACTAATTAACTGTTTGAACCACGTTTGGAAAACCTTCCGATCTCATTTTATTAGGGTTTAATAGAAAAAGGATTCATATCCTCATAAAATGATGACATAATAATTTTTTTTGTATTCAAACCACGTCCACAGTGAGAAGTCGGAGGCGGTTTTCAGGTCTGGATTCTCCCCCAGAAGGCCGGACCGGCTTGTGCGTGCGGACTCTGAAAACTCAGCAGAGGTCACAGGGGTTGTTGCCGCTTCAGGAAATCTGTTTTTATTCAGACATTTTGCTTCCAAAGCAATAACGCTCCGGACCGCAGCAGCCTCCATCAGATGAGTTCAGATACAAGGTGGTGACAGAACTCTAATCTGAGGAAATCTCTAATCACACATTTATTCCGGATAATGATCTGAACGATCTTTATTGTTTTTGTCAGAAAATCTGTTATGTGAGGTTTGCTGAATAAAACATAGTCCTGGGCAGCTCTCAGTACACCAGAGCAGAGTCTGAACTCAAAGCTGCGCTCTTTAAATGAACGTTAATAAAAGTTTTATTTACTGTATTTCTTCGGTCGCTTTGTTTGCAGGTATCCTTGACTTAAAGGCTTAGAAAGCCCTCGAAAAGTTTAGTTTTAACCCTCTCAAGGCAGACGTTGCAGATTTGCAACAGCGAATTGCATATACCTAATTACTCCACATTCATATTTTATGAGCCTTATTTTACTCCGATGATAATTTCCCCAAATATCTGATTTTTCCTGTTACTAAAACTTAGCCTGAGAGGGTTAAAAGGGCTTTCTTATACTTGCCAACCGTCCTACATTTAGCCCCGCCCCCCGTCCCTTGTCCCACATCACCCTGTGCGGGACAGCCAAAAGTCCCGCATTTGGTCCTCACACGCCACATTTTGTATTTCTCACGCAAATAAAACACGCACACGGCCTTTTTGTCACTTTAACGATATATTTAGCGAGTTTTCAGATCCCTCTAGCATTTTTTTAAAGCGACTAGCGACAAATCAAGTGACTTTGGCGGCTAAATGTGAGAAAGCACTCACTCTGCAGTGAGCCGTAAGCCCCGCCCACTTCCCCAAGCACTGACAGCTGTCAATCTCCCAGCAGAGAGGGAGACCAGCCCCCTTGTGTTGTCATCTGATGACAGAGAGCTAAAGATGGAGAGGCAGAAAGATAAAGATGGTTGAAAGACAGCAGGAAGTTCTGTCTGAGCATCAAGAGGAGGCCTGGAAATGTTCAGGTTAGCTAAAGCTACTAATTACTAATAAATAACAAGTTTCAGCTGTTTGCTGATCAGTATTTACAATCTAACAGCTGAGAGGATGGAGAGAAAGATCAGAACTTGAGAGCAATATGTGTTTAATTCAAATTAATTGATCAGAATTCAGGAAAATCCTGTTGAATCTATGATGTTTGTGTGTATTTCTGGGAGTGATGTTTTAAAGACATGATCAGCTGATGAAGAGATAAGGGGGGTCAAAGTGGGCACGCTATGTTGTCCCACATTGACATTCCCAAATGTTGGCAAGCATGCTTTCTTTGTTATATTAATGGTTTTGTGTCTGTTATCCTGGAGAAATTTAAATTTAGGCTGCAGGAAGTGATCACTGGATGCACGTCTACCCAGTTCAAGATGGCTCTCACAAAGATGGCTATGGCTCAATTTGGCGTGGTAGTAGCCGAGGATCCTTCTTTTCAAGAACACCCCTAACATGAAGCCATTGTGAAATATTTGCATCATTTTTTTTTACTGAAAAGCGGTAAACACTGACTCCACGGTGAGCGCTCATCCCTCTGAGAGGCTGGAGCTTTAATCCTCCAAACCTGGCCTTTTTCCATTTAACAAGCTGACATTTTTCATTTTAAGTGTGACGTATTAAACTTTTGCTTCTCCGTCTCGTGGAATGATTGTGGCGCCGCTGATTAAAGCTGGTATTTCCTCCCCCATAAGTCATCCTGTGAGCGGTGAGCTCGGAGAGGGAAGCCCTTTTTAAAGCACTCAGTCACATCCGACATGATGAGTCACAAATATAATGACGGAGCCATTTGCTGAGATGTATTTGATATCTGTCATCAGCCGGGGTGAGAGGATGAGAGCCCCACTTTATATTCTCAGTAAGGTTGCTGCTCGTTCGTCAGCAGGTTGCTCCACCTTTCTTTATTTGAGGGGATTAAAGGTGTTTATTCCCACTGATCAGGTGCAGATGATATTGTTAGGTTTTACAAACAAAGATCTTGTTCTGTGTTTAAAATATTCTTGGGGTTTATTTAAAACAACAACAACAAAACAGTAAAAAGTCTGTTTGAAAGACATAAACAGGTTCAGAATCTGGACAAAACTGGACTTAAATTGGATTTTTAATTAGATTAAAAGCAAGTTAAATCAGTTTTTTTAAATAAACATTTTCCTTATAAAAATACATTTAGATCTTTTCATTTCTCTTCATTCTGCCTCGATTTTTGTCTTTTTTTACTTTTAGCTTTTATCCAGCTAGCTTCTGGCTAGCCTTTTGCCATTTTTAGCTTTTAGCTAGCCTTTTGCTGCTACTCTTGTCGATTTATTACTTATAAACAAATACAACCTGGACTTTAAACTGATTTTTTTTTTAGGGCAACACCACGAGGGGTGAATACTTTTGCAATAACTGGAGGAAAACCTCGTCTGATCATAATCTGGGATTATTTTATTAAAAGAAAAGAAGATTAACTTGGATCATTACCTTGATACCAAAACAGCTATTAGACATTATTTTTCTTAGGACTGTTGCAAAGTAAAGTAAGAAGAAGAACGTTAACGGCAAAGACGTCTGCAGTCCTTACATGTCGTTTTAAATTTAGCTCTTTGAAACACGTTCTGGGCTCTAAAATTAAAACACAGCATTTTGAATTCAGCCCTGTTCTGATGTGATTAATAAGAAAACTGCAGTGGTTTATAATCTTACCAAGTGCCTCTCCAAAAGCTCTTCACATGTCCTCGTTTTCTGTGATACCTACTTTTTGTAAAAACAGAGGGACGAAGAACCAGGCTTCGGTGATTGCAGGCTATTAGGCAGGTTCAAGTGTTTTTTTAATTTTATTTTTGGTTTCAGTACACATTTAATGAATTTATAATCATCTGATTCATACACAAACCTTTAATCACTGAACCCGTGAGACATTATTCTCAGTAAAAATAAAAATTTTAAGCTTTTTACCTTTATTATAACAGTGAAATGAACTGAAGGCCTATTGTTCCTTGAAGGAATATATATATATATATATATATATATATATATATATATATATATATATATATCAGATCTTGTGGGATCTGTTGAGGATGACTCTCAGCTACTACCACCCCGAATTTCAGCTCAATATCTGTAAAACTGACCACGTGGTGGCAACCTTTGCGTCTGCTAATGCCGATAAGCTGTGGCAGCCATGTTGAATTGTGTTGACTCCAAAAGACCAGCTTCTTGGAGTTTCGTTTAAATTTGTTCAGTTGTTTATAAGCAGGGCCGTAGCTACCACTGAGGAGCCCAAGGTCCGGACCTCAGTGTTTCTCTGCTGTGTATATTATAAAAACATGAATCCAAACAAGGCTTTTGAACGGCGTGGTTCTCTGCGTAGCTCCACCAGTTTCCTGTAGGAGGCGCTGCAACTGTGTGCAGCTGCAGCCAAACTCAATGTCT
>NC_051431.1:3562724-3607637 GCF_001649575.2 Kryptolebias marmoratus
GAGTCATCATGGTTGTGCCCTGAGTCCTCTGTTGCTTCAGATGAGGCTGATCCCCATGGATTTACAAACATATACACATTCAAGTCACTTGTTTTAAATAAATGCTTCTATTTTAATGAAGTTTTGGTCTAAAGTCTGGCTATGGCCCTAGTTATAAGATAATAGTTTGGAACAACTGCTGCTTTTTCAACACAAATCAAAGTTTCAGATAAAACATCTCAGCTTGCTGCTCAAGGCTTAAAGCACTTAGAGACCATTTTGCTTTTATTCCGACGGGTTTCTCCTCCTTATTTACCATTCTGCGAATAATCAGACTTTTAAAGAGGTTTAAATGATCGTTAAGGAGGCAGAGCCGAGAGTCATGACCGCCACAGACTGAAAACGGGCCGAAATTTAACTCGGAGCATTTCCTCTCAAAGCGACAGATAACTGAGCTGTTGTTACCCAGCTTGTTTCATTCTGTCTGAAAACATCAGAGCGTTGCCCGAACGGACGCAGCCCGTAAGGAAATAAAATAAAGTCGTTACCGAGGACCGGTGTCTGTGCGGCGCGTTAATGCGATACGACTGAAAAAGAAAAGAGAAAAAAAAAACAGTAATTGGACTTTTAGTTTAAATAATTGTAATTCAGAGGACAAGGATATGATTATACACCACTTTAAAAACGGAAAAGGGCTCAGGTGCAGCAATAAAACCGTCTCCATGACAACTAAGCAGACGTCAAATGCTAACAAAGACCTCAGGTTGAAAGCTTCGGAGCAAAAAGCTGAAGTAAGTGGACCTCGGGTCAGGATTGTTTTGTCAAAGGCACTGCTTACATCTCAGTCAGGCTCTGCAGCGCCGGACTCGACCGTTCTTTAATCTTTAAGGCGGTTCCCCCGGTAAGATCTTCCCTCTATGATTACCACGAGCCTGGAGCTGAAGGCAAATAAAAACCCCAACACAAAAAGTCTCCGGTTCAAAGCAATGCACTTTGAGTCATTTACGGTAATTTCCATGTCATTAACTAAACAAAGGCGGTATCGAATCTCTGCGTCAATTTCTATTTCATACCCTTTATCTGCGGCGATGCACCTATTTGCCCGCTGTTTGTTACGTTCCTTGCTTTTTGTTTCCCTCACAAATGAGGCGAAACACGGAGCAACATGTTATCTCGTTACGACGAGACCCCGGAGTCCTATTAAGTTCAAGTTGTTTGGCTTTCATCTGGTGAACGGGGGGAAAATTTCTAGGTTGAAATTATAACAGCCTATTTGCCGTGTGGCGGTTTGCTGTTTTCGATTGAATTTTATCTCATCGGCCAGCGATTTGCAGATCATTACACACGGAGCGTAAGCCCCAGATTGCCACTGGAGCCGTGTCAGGCTCTGCGCCGGTTTGTTTGCTCCATCATTTATTCATGCTATTCAAATCTCAAAGCCCTTGCTGTTCGTCCGGGACGCTAACAAACTGGTTCAAGGTTGTTGCAGCGGGACGGTGCGGGCGAAGGGGAGCGCTGCTGCGGCGTGTTTGTGGGCTGGCAGGCCACATTATGCTGCTGTCGTATAAAATATTGGATGTTTGGAGAGAGATTGTTGTCGTGGAAGGTCTGGATGGACTGGGCAGCGCCGGCTGCAGTGAACCGGAAAGATCTGCAGCTATTTCTCATGCTTGTGACCAGCTGGCCACATTAAACCAGACAGAGATGATGTTTGTTAGAGTCTGAAAGACAAGCATCTTCTTGTTTCCTCACAGTGTATTATCAGGAAACAGAGCTGTGAGCCAGAGCAGTTTCCTGGGTTATTTATACCCCCACCATTAACCCACACCTAATCTGATTTCTTCTTCTTAAACAGAACGAAACTAGGAGGAATACATATCACTCTTCCATGCCAGAGCTTTAAACTGTCAGTGAGCGCTCAGAGTATATGTTAGGGATGACTCTCAGCTACCACCACACCAAATTTTAGCTCAACATCTGTAAAATCACCTGATTTATTTTCATTTTTGTGTTGACCGAGGCTGATTAGTGATGGATCAGTGGAGCAGTGGTGCAGTGGTTAGAGCTGTTGCCTCCCATTACGAAGGTTGCAGGTTCACTTCCCGATCTGAGGCCTTTCTGGGTGGAGTTGAATTTTCTCCTCATGGGATCCAGTCTGACTTGCCTTTCCCTAACTCCTCCTTCTGGTCCAGTATTTCAATATCTTTAATAAAAGAATCTGTGTTGACTTGGGGGGGCAGAGCTTGGATTCGGAGCTTCCCCATTCGGACCTGGGACTCTGATGTTAATTCCTAATTGTCTTTAATGCTCTCTATATTTTGTGCACAACATGTAAATAAACCTGTTTGAATGATTTCATCTAACAGTGCCTGGAAAAGGATTTTTTGCTGCCACAACACATGCATGGGTTTATTCACGTTACTAAGGTTTCCTCCCACAGACCAAAAACACACGTTAGGTTAGTTGGTAACTCTGAAATTGTCCCTAGTTGTGAGTGAGAGGGTGAATGTTTGTTTGTCTCTATTAGGGCTTTCAGACAGACCCTAACTGTCCCGGCTCCAGTCTACTCGGCTTGCTTTGCGCGAGTTTACACCTGCATTTTTTCAAGGCCGGTCTCTGCTTTTTTGGTCCCTGCTTCGGAGTCGGGCCAGCCGGGCCAGCCCTGCTTCGTGGGCGGCACAAGCTTAGCTCCTGTTCACTCATTGGTCGTGGGTGTGACCAGATGCAAGCATAAAGAGCGAACGGCAGGAATATAAACAACAGCGTTAGCTTACCCTGCAACGTTTCTGCCGTCTGTCCTCCAGCTGAAGGCGCTGTAAAGCCTGAAATCTCCAGCGGATAACAGCTGTCCTACTCCGCGCAACAATCGCAGCATCCAGAGCATTTCTTCCACTGCGCCTCTCTTCCTGAAGTCTCAGGAGAATCCCCATAAGTTTAAGAAACAGCAACAACACAGGGCCAACGTTGTCCATAGCGCTTTCGTTTTTTACACAACTTGCGCTAAGTTTCGGTAGCGCCCCGCCCCCCGCAACACGAGCAGGCGTTCCTCTGCTACCGACCAAACTGGTTGGTGTGAACGCGATGCATTCTTTATCAAGCCGAGCTGAGTAGAGCCGAGTAGAGCCGGACTTCTGAATTAGGGTCCGTGTGAAAGAGGCACAAGTGTCCCTGTCCAAGGTGTCCCCCGCCTCTCGCACAGCGACCGCTGGAGACACCAGCTCCTCATGACCCGGAAAGAAGAAGCGGGTAAAGAAAATGGATGGCCATGGTGGCCATCTTGAAATAAACTGACTGCAGACTTCCGTCAGCTGCAGATGTACACCCAGTGATTACTCCCTGAGATTTTCATTAGAATTCATTCAGCGGTTCATAAGATATTTTGCTAACAGATGAACAACTTGCACACAGAAACACAGGAATGGCCTCTTTTCATGGTGCTGGGCAACAACAATAGTTATTATTAGGTTGGTAGTAAGTCTTTGTGTAACTCATGTTGTTTTCAGTTTGCACACCTTGACAGACGCTCAGAAGCTGCCTCGTTTCGGCACCATTAGTCCAACATCTGTCCCTCCCCAACCATGAGTCCAAGCACAACAAGGAGAGGATACCAACACCCAAAAACCAAAAGATAAGCACCGAGTCGGACCCTCAGAGTGTTTTTTTCTTGATTCTGCACATATAAGACTGTTTTAAAAGTTTGCATTAGATATTAAAAACTCTGGAGCTTACTAGTAAAACTGGATTTTTCCTTCTGATAGAAATATATAATTCTTAATCCCATTGAAGCCTTTTATTTATATGGTCCAAATAACAGAAACCTTATTTGTTTTTGGTTCCTGAATGGTGAGATCTGTCATCGAACCTCGGTTTCTCCTGCGTATTTGTCTGTAAGAAATCAGACGTCGGTCGTGTGACGGCAGTTGACGCTGCGACAGGAAAAAAAACAACAAATCGATGATGTCGCCTGGCTGCAGATCTCCGTGTCAGTCTGTCGGAGGTTTTCTGTCTTCTGTAATTTGTGATGCAAAGTTTCAGCCTCGCGTCTGATTTGAAATTCATCAGCCTGATTCATAAATATTTACTCTGCATTATTTTTAGCTGGTTGTAGCTGCTGCTGTGTCTGGTTTAAACCTGGTTTTCATTCAACCGTTGGTCTGATACTTCTGCCTGATCTCATACTGTCATGTTTTGTTTTGGCTTCGTGTCTTGGTGCTTTGTTTTCAGGGGTTATGTTTCTGTTTTGGTTTTGTTCTTGTCGTCTTTCTCCACTTGTCCCCAGTCAGCTCCTGTCTTCCTGCCACGCCCATCTTCATCTGTTGTATCACTCACTTGTGCCCACTTCCCTTAATTACCTCCTGTGTTTAAAACCCGGTCGTCTCCTCCACCCACTCGCTGGTTTGTTGTCTCTAGTTCCCTGTTGCTATTTGTCTCTTGCCGCTCAGTTCTTGTTATCTTGTTCCTTGTCTCGCCCTTTTTGTATTACTTTGGATTTTATTACATTTAGTTTTGTTGCCACGCCAGCCTTTGTTTGGATTATCTTTTATCTTAATAAATTAGTTTGTTTTTGAAAGATGAGTCTGTGCTCTTCCCCACGTCATGTCGTATACAGATAGTTATTTAGAAGATTGCACCAATTTAATGTTTCTAATGTCTCCTGATAGACACGTCACAGTAAACTGTATAATATTTATTAGTCAAAGAGAAGAAAGCTTGGATTTTATAACCGAACAACCAAATTTAATTCATATAAAACCTTTTATGTCTTGCCACTCCAGGATGCTTTACAGCATCTACATTATGTTCCTTCAGCGTTTTGTGAAAACAACCAAGTATGAGTTGATATTTTTTTGTAATTCTGTGTTGAGTTTATTCTTCAGTCAAATAATCAGTCCCTCCAGGATTTCGCGGGCATTTTTTGTGATTGTTGCGGCTAAAATGCCTAATTTCTTGGGGCATTTTCCTAAAAGTTGCGATTTTTTTTTTACTGAAATCAATAAACAACCATAAATTTTAATCTATAAACCAAAAATACTTCCTAGTTTTGTAAGATAATTACCAACAAACATTGACATTTTCAAAAGATGCTTTATTTGAGGACTTTGATAGCTTCTAAACTGACATTCATGACCATTTCTGGATTGTCCCTGGTCTGCAGCTCTCCTCACATGTTTTGCAGACACAAAGTGTTTGTCGATGCGTTTATGTTCCATGATTACACTGCAGGACGTGCAAAACAGCTGCAGCTGGGGAGGAAACTGGTTTGCTGAAATCTTTGTGGGCAAATGTGAAGCATTAGCGCACATTTTGGCTTCGGTCGCTGCTCCTGCACGCTCCCGGCATTCTGATGTTACAGGAAGTGACGTCACGTGTCTTCTTCATGAGTTATTTGGGGTTATTTTGTATTCCACGCTACACAAACACACAAAGAAGAGACTAGACTGCAGAAACCGTGGCGAATCACTTTAGAAACAATAAATATTGGGTTAAAGTTGCAGGAAAATTTCAGTGTTTTGGGGAAAGTTGCAAAAAGTTGCGATTTTGCGGGGTTTGCTTGATTTTGCGTTAATAGTTGCGATCGCAACATCGCAATATCCTGGAGGGTTTGAATAATAATATCATTATAGTGCAGTAGTTTTGTTTCAAGAACCAATTCATCAAACAGAAAACACAGAATAGCATCAGGTGTAGTGAGACGATTTCTCAGAGATCAGTTATTAGTTCCGTTTGTTGAGACGGAGAAACTAAAGAAAAAGTCCTTTAATGCTTCCCGTATGGATGGGATGAATAGTGGAGCTCGAGTCAAGCTGAGTTTATTTCGAAGTCAGTTTCCAGAAAAGCATCTGAGACAAAGAGCGTCACAAATAGTAAACAGATAAAAACAAGGACGGATGAGACGCAGAGAGCCGCCCAGCGAGCTGCCTCCCTGTGGGCAGTAGGGGGCAGATTGACTAATCCAACTCTGTAAAACTGTCAATAAATAAAAAAAACTATAGGTGTGAATTGCTTTGAAGATCTACAAAAAGCTTTGTATAGAAAAAATAAAAGACAAAGACTAGTGCATCGCTCCTTCCAACAAAAGGGGTCAGAGTTTCTGTCTGGGGGAGGAGAAGCTTTTTGTGTGTGGAAGGAGCGAGGAAATGATACTGCAGCCCACTTGAGAAATAAATAAATGACACACTGCAAGCAAATGGATAAGGGAGAACAAAAGGCAAGCCGCAGATGCTTTTGAGGGACAAGGCGTTGCACGGAGGGCAGTCAGTTAGACTCTTGGAGTGCTTCTCGGCACGCCTCAGTGGAAAGAGCTGCCGACTCAAAGTGCTTCATCGCCTTGACATTTTGTTATCGAGAGGGTGGAGGAGTTTGTCCATAATAACAGACCGCAAACATCGTTTTCTCCTCCACTACCCTGAGTGAGACTGGTTCATGCCTCCTGGGGGGGGGGCGAGGGAAGGGAGGAGGGAGGGGGGTCTGGCTTTTCTCGGCACTCGCTTCATCACTTGAAGCGATTCTTCACCTCAACAACAAACACATTCAGTCCTGTCAGAGCAGATTATGGCCTCC
The DNA here is from genome assembly GCF_001649575.2 of Kryptolebias marmoratus. Taxonomy (NCBI): domain Eukaryota; kingdom Metazoa; phylum Chordata; class Actinopteri; order Cyprinodontiformes; family Rivulidae; genus Kryptolebias; species Kryptolebias marmoratus. The sequence continues at coordinate 3,569,265 of NC_051431.1, forward strand.
GGTCAACTCCGTCTGACAGGTGCAGGAGGCTGAACGGCCTCTAAACCGATCAAAACCAGCTTAATCAACATAAACGTGCGGACAATTAGGCAATAATTCTCACAACCAATCAGGCTACGAGGGCCAAATGTGACAAAATGTCAACACGCGTAAGAAAACGAGCTGATGGCGCCTCCTAATTTTTGCTTTTCACATTAAGAGCACGTGACGTGACTGAAGATTTTTAATGTTCTGCAAAAACGCAGCGAGGATGCCGAGAGCTGAATGACTGCTGACGTTTAACGAAGAGGCTGAAACTGAGTTGTGTGCTGGCTAAAAACGAAATAAAAGTAGCAAGACACGAGCTTAAAGCTAAATGTAGCAAAAGGCTAGCTGGAACCTGAAGGACAGAAGAATGTTGTCATCGCTGTGTGCATCCAAACGACGATGAAATTTGTTTTCTGCATTCGACACGTCACACAGATGAGATGCACAAACAATTAAGCGCTCGAGGATCAGTTACGGATTAGATGTCTTCATCAAAGACAAATGGGCGTGTCAGGGAATCGAACCTGCGACTTATGGGACATCTGAAGCCAGGCTTCGAGGCGCGTACTGAGTAAAAAGGGGGCGTGTCCAATGAAGCCCCGCTTCGGAGCTTGTGTCATATTGAGCAAAATCACGTGATCAACAACAAACGAGGCCTCGCATTACATCTGCCATTGCTTCACTTTGCGTATCGTTTTTCAAAATAAAAGCGCTATGAACCCTGTTGTAGTAGGTGGTTTGGTAGCAGTTTTCATCAGCAGTGGTTGAAATGGAGCCGTCAAAAAAATATAAAAGCCTCTCATATCTGGGATATACATATTTGTCATATTAAAAACCAGAACTGGAACTCCCAGGAAGAGATGATTTTAAACAAATTCTGTTTTTCAGGAAGCAAGTTTCAAGCTCAAAGTATTCAGAGTCTGCCCCAACAATCACTTAATTCCCAATACACTAAAGTCCAACATATCTTCATTGTCAAATAAATCCATGACATAAAAGAAAACCCAACACAACCACTGATGGTCGAGGATTAGATTGGCTACAAATCATTTGAATAATTAAAACATGATGATTAAATATGATTTAATTGATTCTCCTGTTACTCAACATGAGTTTGATGAAAACTTTGTGACAATATTGCATTTACAAGTCTTTGAAAGTATGATCCAACTGAGTGACGAAGCTGTTACAGTTTCACCAGCAGATGTCACTAGTGAGTGATGAATGAAGCATCGAGTAATGAACCTTTTTGCAAAGCAAAGTGTTGGAAAGCTTCATTGCTTCATGAGGCTTCATTTGCCCATCACTAGTTCCCAACACTGATGACAAGATTGCAAAAGAAACGTACGGAAATCTAAAACAAACAAGTAAACAATCTAAACCAGTGATGTCCAATCCTGGTCCTGGAGGGCCACCATCCTTCATGTTCTACTTGTTCCTCTGCTCCAACACACCTGGTTTAAATCAATGGGTGATTAACAGGCTTCTGCAGAACATGAAGAGGTGATTTAACCACTGAATCAGGTGTGTTGGAGCAGGGAAACAAGTAAAACCAGGATTGTAGACCCCTGATCTAAACACTCAATCAGCGTTCAGATAATTACATAGCAATAAACCGACGTCACAACCAAGTGTGTTTTTCTCACTTGAAGAGGAGTTCTGCCTCTCTGCAGCCTCGGCCACTTCAAGAACGTTTCATGCATTTTGTGAGTCAGTAATCCGGTTTTCTGTCAAAGTGGCTGAAAGTGCTGGGAGGGTCGGACTCCCTCTGCTTGCCTGGAATTAGGGGCTCCTTGCGCCATCATAGATTTACCTCCAGCCTCCAGTCTTCGGGCCGGTTCGGGCTCATTCCTGCACCGCTCCAGGACAGCTTTGTCAGCTCTCAGAAGCAGTTTCTCAAAGTCGCCTTAGACGGTCAGAGGCTGCGAGAGCGACACGTAAACAAACGGCACGTCGGGGATTTTTTTATTTCTGCGGTTCTCGTAGATCAAGAAGCTGATCTGCATATTTAGCGACCATATGTGCAGTGATTATATTTTTATTACAATAATTAACTCACATATCAGTTTATGCATAATAATGAAACTGTTATTGCACACTTCAGACAAAAATACGGATAAATCGTTAAGTGGTTTCTAAATCATTAACTGCGAAGCGTCTGCAGACTGTGTCTTTGTTCTCCGAGGGGTGGTGTGATTTTAGGAAGGAGTAATGAATATCTTTTCTTTGATCAACTTATTTCCCTTTAAAGGGATAGTTCAGACTTTATAAAGTAGGGTTTTGTGGAAAGGCTATGAACAATTGACATCTTACCTGTCGTAGATAGCTCTTTGAATGGCTTCATTCTGACCGGTGCAACGAGCTGAAGGCTAGTCTGAGATCGCTTCTATCTTAAAACTCAAATTTTAAAAAACAGTCATAGTGGTTTGTTTGAACGCCGTGTAAAGATTTATAAAGTATTAAATCAAACACTATTTCTCCGAACGGAAGCTGTTCAAAAAGCCATCTACAACAGGTAATATATTGATTGTTCACAACCTTTCCACAGACCTATGGCTTTATTATTATTTTAAAACTCTATTTATAGTTTCTTATTTATTTATTTATTTATTTATTTAATCTTTGGTAAAATATGCTGAAAACCATCCAAGAGTTTATATTTTTAAATGAAAAAGTGACACAAAAACAAACAAAAGACTAGAAATAGTGAATATTTTCATTCGTACATAGAATATAAAATAATAAAAAATTAATCTAAATCAATATATTTTAAGTTTCACAGACACTGACACTTCTTATATTTGTGTTTCACTGGTAAATCCTGCATCTCCAAGCTGTATTAATACGCTTCGATGCTTTAATGTCCAACAAACTTCCTGTTTTCTGTCAGGGAGCATCTTTGCCACCAAGTGTCACTGTTGCAGCGCTGTGCCACACATCATGTTTGTCTGCAAAGAATGGGAGAAAAGCAGCTGCCGGGCAGATCATCACTCTGTCTCTTACTGTAGCTTCCTTCCTCTCCTCCTCCTCCTCCTCCTCCTCCCGTAGCTCTGCATGCCCCAGAAACAAGGTAGTTCCATCTAATTGCTCTAATGGCGTCCTATCCTCATTAGACTCTTGACCTTGGCTGTGCGTGATAAGAGTAGGTCAGCGTGGATTAAAAGTGCCCCCCCAGGTCTCTTTCTCTCTCCCAGTTACCAGTCAATATCTCAGAGTCAATTCACCCAGAAAAACCTCCAGTGTTTTGCCATTTTAGGCAGGGGAGCATTCGAGTTTTGTTTTTCCTCCCATCTTTCCCCTGTGGACACATCAACTTTCACAGTTGCTCCTAAAAATAATAATATCTGCTTTTTTTTTTTACCTTCCATTACCCATTGCAGTCAAAAATCCCAGATATTCATTTATATTATTTACTGAACTGGACAATTTAGGAGTGAAAGGCCTAATATTCCTTGAAGGAATGCATACTGATAGAGTTTCAGACTCTGATCATCTTATGCTGAGAAATGATGGAATCGTAGCCCTTTTTTCGTTGAACCTTGGAAACAGTGACATGCAGAATCTCATACTGGCAGTCAGATTGTTTTTATTTTCCAAGTCAGGAAAAAAATCCTCTGCCTCTTGATTTTGGACAGGGGAAATAAATCAGAACATAAAGACACTTGATGCTCGCACAGACGCTGCTTCGAGTACCGCAGGAAGCAGGATAGAAGATGTTGCTTCTGACTGAATTGATAAAAACAAAGATATTTGGGTTTCTGTAATAAGATAGGCCATATAATAAAAGCATGCAAGAGAGTGGCGGCAGAAAAAAACCCCTCCAAGTGCTCAATGTAATGATCTCTCGCTGTGGGGTATAATATTCACACCTCCTCCGGTTCGTACCTCATCTCGGCTCTAACAGAGCGTATGTTTGAGGGGGTGGAGGACAGCGCATCCAAATCTGCAGCAAAAGACAGAAATAGTCAGAAAAGGGTGAGTTATACCCCTCAAGACACGATGTAACAACTACATGAAAAAGACTGCACTCGAGTATCTCTGCGGGCAAAAGCAGCACAATAATGTGGTTCCATGAGGCTGTTGTTAGGCTCCTGCCCACCTATGAAATTACACTTAGCCCAGCTGAGCTCTCTGGGGGAAAAAAAAGAAAAAAAAACTATTTTTTTATTCTGCTTCACTCTCACTGTACCTTTCAGCTGTGTGCCACTCTGGAAGTGTCTGTATTAGATGATCAGAGAGTCAGTGTCATGTTTATATGTAGAGAGGAACAAAGGCAGAGACGCGCCAAATGCACCAAGCTGCACTGCATCAAAAGACAACACTTTCTGTGTCTCAGTCCCTCAGAAACAGAGTGGCCTGCTATTCTTCCTGTTTGCAAAAGACCTGAGTGCTTTGAGGCTCGTGGTAAACAAGTGTTAATATGCTACCTCTGCGAGAAACCCGGGCTTAATGAAGGATTTACTTCCTATAACCAGAGCTGACGAGGGACTGGATGATTAAGAAGAGTACTTGTGGCCTCCAGCTATCATTATGTTATGGCTGACCCTTTTCTTCTAGCAGCAAATGTTTTTTAAACTCAGCATTAATTAATATGCTGCAAGCTGCAGTCACTCTGTGAAGTCATCGTGGAGGAAAGACAAGAACGTGAAATAAATGCTCTCAACAATTTGGAAAAAAGTCAAATGTAATCTTCCCCGTTCCTGTTTTTCCACTACATCCCTTCTGCTTCGTGTTCTTTTCTTTACCTCTCCTTGTTCGATTTCATTTCATAAAATGTAAAGCAGTACCAGATAATTAGATTAAAGTTGAATATTATAGCATTTTACTATTTACCACGACGACATTATATTGGAACAGTATATAAAACTGGAAAAAAAAAGATAACAAAAGAGATAAAAAGTTATTTTCTTTAATAATAGAGTAAGGATATGATTGTAGGCAGGAATGAACTTTTGTAACTACATATCAGCCAAGTTAAAGAAGCAGCAGAAGAAATATTTGCATCTGAATATCTCTTTTGCATCGGCCCCGTCTGCCGTCTCGGTGCGCTCATGTAATTTGAAAGTGTTGGATTCCTGAATATTTTTCTGCAGCCGTGTCTATGGAAAACACATTAATGCTGTATTCTCAATCTCAGTGCTCCATCTTTATTCGTGTTACTTACCGCATGCCTCGTGATAATTCAGTGAAGAGGAAATTCGGGGTCTGATTCTGGTAATTAGCCGGGTTTTCGATGGCTCGATCAGCTGCTGCTGGATGTAAACAACTTTCCTTTTGGCTTGGCGACTCGTGGCGACAGATGTTAGCGTGGCAGAAGCACCAGAGGAGATCATCCAGGCAGCACAACATCCAAACCAGTCTTTCACAAACTAGCTTCAAGTGTGTCTCAATTAGATACCAAACATGACCCACAGTAAGTGAAATATTTGCGAGTAGTCAGCATCTTGCCTGCATTAGACAGCAGTCAGAGCCATCTCCACTTGGAAAATCATGCAAGAATAATTAAATGCAAGTGTCATGCAGTCAAGCTAACATTTACAAGCAGTAAAGCTAACAGCTATAGGATACAAAATAGCTAAAAATTAAACAACTGTGCCATGCAAAATACACAAAGTGTAAAAATACTTAATGTAGTACTTGCTTGAACTGCAAAAACTAATTGTTTGAGTTGTTTAGGTGGCAGAAATTTGCTCCTGAATGGGCCCTGGACTTGTTAGCTTGACTTCTCCATGAGGATCTGATTCTCCAAACTAAGATCACTCTGACCCTTGTCTACTGCAGGTAAGATACTAACTTCTCGTAACCCCAAGTTTAAAAAAAGAAACAACGAACAAACAAAAACATAAACGTCTTTGTCCTTGTGCAAAGAGTCAATACTCGAATTGTATGATACTTTATGTATATTAGATTTAATTTGCATCAGTGTTGTTTTTGTTTAACTCTTAATTCCTTTTTTTATTTTGGGAGACATCTGGGATTGAAGCAAAATGCTTGAACAAACAAAAGAAATGCCGCCTCATCTCATTATATCAAATCAACAGGGAGCGTAACTGTCGCACTAAATTACATCGCGGCAAAAATGACATAATAAAGTCCCCAAAGAAATAATAATAAAAAAGAAATTATCCCTGCCATCGCACTGTATCAGTGGAGGAGTAAATCAGTTTGCACAATGGTTTATTGCAACAAACCATGAAGGAAGATGATATCCTCGCTCACAGAAAATCAATTTTAGTTGAAAAATATGGAACTGAAGGATACTTTCTTTGGGGACATGCTCCATCCCTCGTGCTTTCTGTTTCAATCTCTCTTCCTGCCGGAGTCTGACTCATTTGCCATGAGAAGTGTTATGCCTTTTCTCCCTTTTGATCTCACCCAATTTGCAGCGGAGACATTTTCGATCATGCAGGAAGGAGAATTCATGACAATTATCACACCTCTCACATTTTTAGAGGTCAATGCGAGGCCATTTAAAAGTGCTTTATCACAATTCAGTCCCATGTGAATAAAAAGGCATGAATAAATAAAATCCTTCTCACCTGCTCCTGCAGGGTGCACCTTTTGATTCCTTGCAGAAAGGTGGAATATTAATATTGCGGGAAACAAGTAAACAAGCCCTGAAAAACAGGGAGGGAGGAAGAAAAGCCCTCGCCGCTCGATCACAGCAAAGTCTCTGTGAAGGTCTGAGGGTTGCTGTGTGAACGTTCGGGGCTTGGATGTGTGTGTAAAGGTGGGAGATGGACAAACCCAGGGGTCCGTTTATCTAAGCTGACAGAAACAATTTACAGCACTGCCAAATAGGGAGCGAGAGGCCCTCACATGCAGAGAGAACCAGAGGGGAACCAGACAGAGGCAGAAACAGGGAGGTAAGAAAGAGCTGCTGCTTAGAACAAGAAATGGAACAAAATTTGCTGCTGCCATTTTTTTTTAACCTTGACAACTCGGCTCACCCATCCTCTTATTGTTAAGATAATTTGGTTTATGTTTGCCTGTCTTTACCAAAACCTAACAGGAAGATTAAAAGACATCCACAGTGAGATGAGTTTGAGCCCTTTGATAAAAATGAAACTGTGAGTAAGGCAGAGAATAAAGATCTCATTACATCACAGTAATGTTGAGCAATTCTTCTCCAGTTAACTGAAAATTAATGATTGAGACTAGTTGAGTGAAACGCAGCTGCTCGTGATTAGAATCAGGTGTATCAAATTTACCACTTATTATTGCCCTCCATTGAACAGGCAAAGGGTGTGTGATAATGTTTTTGCTCATGTCTATGTGTGTATGTGTATCTTTTAGCAAAATATCTCATGAACCAGCGGATGAATTTTAATTAAAGTCTCGGAAAGTGATCGTTGGATTGTTGCATGCTTATCAGGAGGTGGGACCCAAAACAGTTGAAAAACATAATAGGCTCAGATGGATATCAGCTGCATTTTCTTTAAATTTGTGCACAGAGTAACCACACCAACAACACCCAACTGAACAATGAGAGACACACAACTTAAATAGAAGTGCAACTAAATTGGGAGAAACCACTGTAAGGGAAACCCAACTGCAAAATGATAACCAAACAAGAATGTTTACATTAAATGAACAGCTAATAAAATAATACATTATGTACAATTCAATGAAATCAGAACAAACTTTCATTCAATCCCAACAAACACTCAAAACTCAACATAGAAACGCCACAATGTGAAACAAAAACCCCTTCCATTCCCTGATGGTGCAGTCCCAGAACCATTTACTGTGCATACTAAAACTACTAACACTCTGATGTAAATCTTCATGCTATGCAATTATAGTTCAAAACCAATCAAATTAAATACTGAAAAATTAAATCTATCTTTTCACTGAAACCCAGAAGCCACACCCCAAACAAAACTACTAGACTCAAAATAAACGGAACTACACACCCAAATACTATGCCTAACTGTTGTCTTTCATTAACCAATATAAATAAAATATAAATGTAACAATGACCATTGTTACATAGATGCACATCTGCAACTGATTAACCTTTGGAGTCAACCCTATTCAAGATGACCACCACAGCCAACTGACAATAAAACAACAACACAAAAATAGACGTACTCTAAGTCAGGGGTCTCCAATCCTGGTCCTCGAGTGCCACTATCCTGCAGGTTTTACTTGTTTCTCTGCTCCAACACACCTGATTTGAATCAATGGGTGATTTACAGGCTTCTGCAGAACATGAAGAGGTGATTTAACCTCTGAATCAGGTGTGTTGGAGCAGAGAAACAAGGAAAACATGCAGGATAGTGGCCCTCGAGGACCAGGATTGCCCACCTCTGCTCTAATGCCCCTTTTCTACCGGCTCTAAAGGTCCCGGCTCCACTCTACTCCGCTTGCTTTGCGTGCGTTTCCACCAGCATTTTTTCAAGGCTGGCCCTGCTTTTTTGGTCCCTGCTTCGGAGTAGGGCCAGCCGGGCCAGCCCTGCCTTGGTGGGCGGCGCAAGCTTAGCTCCTGTTCACTCATTGGTCGTGGGTGTGACCAGATGCAAGCATAAAGAGCGAAGGTAGGAATATAAACAACAGCGTTAGCTTACCCTGCAACGTTTAGCCATCTGTCCCCCAGCTGAAGGCGCTGTAAAGCCTGAAATCTCCGGCGGATAACAGCTGTCCTACTCCGTGCAACAATCGCGGCATCCGGAGCGTTTCTTCCACTGCGCCTCTCTTCCTGAAGTCTCAGGAGAATCCCCATAAGTTTAAAAAACAGCAACAACACAGGGCCAACGTTGTTTACACAAATAACGCTAAGTTTCGGGCGCGGCCCCGCCCCCCGCAATACGAGGAGACGTTCCTCTGCTACCGACCAAACTGGCCGGTGTGAACGCGATGCATTCTTTATAGAGCCGAGCCGAGTAGAGCCGGACTTCTGAATTAGAGCCCGTGTAAAAGGGGCATAAGTGCTGCCCAGTCAACCCTGTTTGTCTGTTAGCAAAATATCTCACGAACCACTGGATGGGTTTTTATGAAACTTTCTGAAAGTAATCACTGGATGCACATCTACAAGCGATAAACCTTCGGAGGTAATACAATTCAAGATGGCCACTATAGGTAACTGATATTAGCCAACGCACCTCAGTCAGTATGACTGATACTGAGCTTAAATCTGATGTGGTCGTAGCTGACAGTCTTTAACACGACTCATTCTGAGAGACAACACATCTCGCAATATCACATAAGATCCTGCATGTTGTTATTTTCAAGGTTTAGCTTGAATTTTTCTAAAAAAAATTCTAAATAGGGCTCTAAAAATAAACAACTATCGCTATTAAAAATATTGCACAAAGCAAAATCACCAATTGTGCACCAAAACAACCGGCCTTTCAAAGAACACATTTCAGCAGGAGGAGTCGTCGCCTCTCCAAACAGCTTCTGATAAAATTACATCCAGTAATCAGCAAAACAGACAAGCTGCATAAAAATGAGAACCCGAGCTCCGAATGCCCTCAGACAGAAGGCCAAAGACGCTTCACAGAATAATGAGCCAAAAGTATATGATGTATCGCAGCAGATGCTGGCATTATATAAACAATTACCACCACAACTGGTAGAAACAACAGCCAAGTTTACAATGTCAGCTTCTCTCATATCCACTGAAAAGTCGCTAACGAAACACACACACACACACACACACACACACACACACACACACACACACACAAAGGTGAATAAATCTTTCTGTACCCGAAAGCAGATCAAGATCTAAACTGAACAAAGCACTTTTAATTCTCCTGCTTTGTTATTGATTTCAGTCATTCTCTCGTGAAGTGAGTAATAAACAGAGACAAGCAGTAATTAAGATTATTATGCATCATCACTGTTGGTGTGTTAGTGGAGGAGAGGTGCACTGAAAAATCCATGAATACTTCTCTAAATTGTGAACTATTTTGAGGTAATTAGATTTTGCTTTCATTTATATTATAAAGCAAGCGTGCGCACAGTGATGCCAACAGTCGTTTTCATACATTAACTGCAGCTCTTAAATTTTGAAGGAGAAACCCAAAAGAGCTTCTCACAGAGAATGCACTTCCACTTTGGTTTGAATTTCTCGGAAAATGTAAAACAATAATTAAAAAATAAAAAATCCCTGAAGGAATGCATATTGCCCACAGTTTTAGATTATACAGGGTCAGCCATTTCTATGGATACACCTTAATAAAATGGGAATGGTTGGTGAAATTAACTTCCTGTTTGTGGCACATTAGTATATGGGAGGGGTTGGGGGGGGGGAGGCTTTTCAAGATGGGAAGATGGGTGGTGACCATGGTGGCCATTTTGGATCCAACTTTTGTTTTTTCAATGGGAAGAGGATCATGTGACACATCAAACTTATTGGGACTTTCACAAGAAAAACAACGGTGTGCTTGGTTTTAACGTAATTTTATTCTTTCATGAGTTATTTACAAGTTTCTCACCACTGATTAAATGTGTTCAAAGTGTTGGATTGTCAATGCAACCCTCTTCTCCCACTTCCACTTCCTGGAAAGTGGATTGTTCGTTGTGGGCCAGTTGAATGACCCCCAAGGTCTACCAATCTGACCCGCTGAGACTTTTATCTTTGGGGTCATCTGAAGGCGATCGTCTCTGATGTGAAGATACGAGATGTGCAGCACCTGAAACTACGGATACCAGAGGCCTGTGCGAGCATTTCTCCTGCGGTGTTGCTATCAGTGTGTGAAGAGTGGGAGAAGAGAGTTGCATTGACAATCCAACACATTTTATAAGTGGTGAGAAACTTGTAAATAACTCGTGAAAGAATAAAGTTACATTAAAACCAAGCACACCGTTGTTTTTCTTGTGAAATTCCCAATAAGTTTGATGCGTCACATGACCCTCTTCCCATTGAAAAAACAGAAGCTGGATCCAAAATGGCCGACTTCAAAATAGCTGGCATGGTCACCACCCATCTTGAAAAGTTTTCCCCCTCCCATATACTAATGTGCCACAAACAGGAAGTTAATTTCACCAACCATTCCCAGGCCGACCCTGTAGAAATGATAGAATTGTAATTATTTCGGTCAAACTTGAAAATTAAGCACAGATATAAATTAATATGCACAATTTATGTATTATTGTGAGATATCACACACAAAGTATGTGTTGGGCAGGAATCTCAGCTACTACCATCTAAAACTTTAGCTCAACACCTTTAAAACTGAGTTTTTAGCCATTTTTGTGTTCGTTAATGTTGATTAAATCGGGTTGCTTCAAATGTTAATATGTTGATATTTTGCTAACAGACAGAGGTGACTCCAAACAGTTTAATGGCAAAATAAAATCACACAGATTTTAGCTTGGTATCTGCAAGATTCACCGAGTTATAGCCAAGGACGGTTAGCTTTGGCAGCCATCTTGAAACAGGTTGATTTAGTTCTAGATATGCACCTAATGGTCACTTTCTGAAAGTTCATGAGGTGTTTTGGTGACTAAAAGACGAACACACGGGTAAAATACCGTCCCCTTTCGCTGTTTAGGGGCGGGTGATAACAGCTAGAGCACACCCTGTGTTCACAAACAAAAAAACAACCTTTGTGTGTCTCACTTTTCCTCTGCAGGTGTGAGTGGGGTCACTGCAGCCTCTGGTAACGACTCACAGTAATTGAGAGAAAACAGATGCCGTTGGAAGAGGGTGAAAGGGTCTTTAAGTGGCCTTGTTTTCCTCTCGCGGCCTCTGTAGCTTCAAATTAGAGCGCAAACGATACATATATGAAGCATAGCAGGTCCACTCTGCATTGCATAATAACCTGCCTGAGGACAAACCTGTCTGTGGGAGGTAAAGCTCAGCATTTTATGATATCCAATTCAACCAAAGCCGGCATTTCATTAACGAGTCTTTTTTACTCACGCTCCGGCACTTTGATGTTTGTGTGAAAGCAGGGATGATGAAGGAGCCTCTCTATGACTGACATGAACATTTAATCTGCGTTTTTTTTTTTTTTGCTTTGCTTTTTGGGCCGCATTCAAAGCTTTACCTCCAACATTAAGAGATCAAGTGGCGCGATTTTACTGACACTCCGTTCTGAGTCACACCGATCGTGTTGTTTTCCCTACAAGTTGCGACACTTGCCCAACAATCACCGGGCTGTTAACTTTTATATCCACTATCTGTATTTACATCCATCCTGCAGCCTTGAGCTCCGGCTATAAATAACTCCCGGAAAGGTTGCAAAGGAGGAAATAATGTTGGAGCCTTTTTTTTTTTTTTGAAAAGGGGAATGATTGACGTGGCTCGTGTGCCACAGAGCAGCAATTATATGACAAATGTGTTGAATTAAAAACTGCCATATGGATGATTGAGTGAAAATATTAACTTGCCCTGCGACAAATTTAAACAGCTGAACTCTTATAGGGAAAGCTGGGTATAAATGGCTGTGTGCGTATGAAAAGTGCAAAAAAAAAAACCATGATAAGTTTGTTTAAATGAATAAACCTCTTGCACATAATTGACAAAGCTTTTTTGGTGGAGTCAGTGCATCTTTTCCATTTCTATCACAGTAATGGACCAGAGCAGTTATCAGAGCTTTTAAACCGTTTCTCTCTTGGGAACCAGCTTCACCATGAATATATTTGGCCGTTCACATCATGAATATAAAAAGCTAATATGGGATATCTTTATGCTGAGAACATCTGGCTGGAAATGGGTTTGGAAATGGCAGTCACAGACAAATACGAAACATGCTCTATCTCCAAAACAAATTACACAAAAGTAATAAAAAGTCCAGACAAAAGGGCATTGATAATAGAATTATTTCTTGGTTATAAAATAGGACAAATAAACCCACTTTCATTTGTACGTTCACGGCAGCCTCTCACTTCTTCTGGATGGCTTTAAATTGGCCTTGAGTACTAATATAAGGATTGTTTAGTGTTATTTTTAACCCCCACATTGAAAATGTTACCAGGACCGCTTTCTTCCACCTGCATCACTAAAATTAGAACCATCTTGTCCCAAAATGATGCAAAAAACTGGTCCGTGTTTTTATCACTTCTAGGCTGGTTTACTTGTGGTTCCTAGAGGTTCAAAACACTAGAATAGGATCAGGCTCCTCTCTTATGGAACCAGCTTCCAGTTTCTGTCTGTGAGGCCGACACTCTGTTTGCTTTTAAGACCAGGCTGAAGACTTTCCTGTACGATACATCCTATACATCAGGGGTGGGCAATCCTGGTCCTCTAAGGCCACCATCCTGCATGTTTTCCTTGTTTCCCTGCTCCAACACACCTGATTCAGAGGTTAAATCACCTCTTCTTGTTCTGCAGAAGCCTGTTAATCACCCATTGATTCAAATCAGGTGTGTTGGAGCAGAGAAACAAGTAAAACCTGCAGGATGGTGGCCCTCCAGGACCAGGATTGCACACCCCTGATATAAATTGAGTGGAGGTTGAAAGAGTGGAGAGCTTTAAGTTTCTTGGAGTGCACATCTTGGCGAACCTCACCTGGGCTTCCAACACCCGACACTTAGTGGGGAAAGCTGAACGGAGACCGGACTTCCTTAGGAAGCTTCAACAGTCCCACCTTCCTCTTCGACTGCTGGTTTACAGGGCTGCCATCGAAAGCATGCAGACACACTGCTGCACGGTTTGGTTTAAGACAAATCTGCAACGAGTGGTGAAAGAAGCAGAAAAAAGTCACTTCCCCTTCCGTCAGCGATATCTATATCTGCTGGCTTAAAAAAAAAAAGGCCGTCTGCATCTCAATGGACTTTACTCACCTTGGTCATTCTTTGTTTTCTGTCCTTCCCTCTAAGATGAGGTTCAGACGATTAAAAACAAAGACTAAGAGATTGAGACACAGGCTGTGAAAGCTATCAAACCTTCTTCTCAACCTTGACAAATTCTTTCATAGATAGGTATCGATACACCTTGATGGTCAATCACTTGTCACATCACTTTCATGGTGCAATACATTGTTTTTTTTATTTTATTAGTAGTTAAATGTATTGTGTATGTTATCCTTTTATTCTGCCTAAGGGAGAGAAGTTGCTAAATTCGTTTCATTGTTTAACATTGTTTTATCAGTGACAATAAAGATTCTATTCTATTCTATGGTTAGGGTTTCCTGAGCTGTCCCTTAGTTATGCTGCTTAAAGCTGGACCCTGCTGGAGGACAAACGGATCACATTTCTTCACTCTGCTGCTGTTTTTACCATCAGTAAAGATGGAGGAAGCATGTCCACAATGTCCCTTTGTTCAGAACTGAAGCCAACATGTCCGTGCTTTTGGGAGCCGCCATGTTGGCTCCCTCGATATGGAAGTCCCATCTGCACACGTACCAGGATCAGGAACACCTGAAAAAAGGATTTTAAAGTGTATTTTTTTTTTTTTTTAGTTAGGATAATGACCAATTTATTTACACGGAGGGGGTTGGATTTAAAACTGCACAAGACTCTGCCACCAGGGGGCAACCCTCCACTGTGGCTTCCGGTCCTGCCTGTAATTATATGTTGATGGTCTTTACTTTCCCTACTTCCCATGTTTGTATTTGTAATTATTGGTGTCACTAACCCTTCCACTTGGACTAATCCTCCTGTGTTTGTGTCTCTTTCCTGTCCTCTCAAACCCCTCCTCCAGTCCAGGCAGATGGCCGCCCATTCTCAGCCTGGTTCTGGTTCTGGTTCTGCTGGAGGTTTTGTTTCTTGTAAAAAGGGAGTAGTTTCTTTCCACTGTCACCAACCTGCTGCTCAGGGTGGAGGATTTTGACGAAGTAAAGATTTGATGGAATCTACCGGCTTCCTTAGATAGATAACTTTTATTAATTGGCATTTCATAATGAACTGTGTGAATATATTGTATTATAATTGGACTGAATTGACAGTAAATGGAATAAAATTGGACTTGTTGCTTTTTGCTGTTTAGTCCCCTGAAATGAATTTTGTTGTGACCTGGTGCTACGTACAGTAAATAAACTGAATTTAATTAAATATGTCAAATTATGCTCCTACAATAATTCCAAACATTTTCAAAGTCGTTTTTTTTTATATTTGAGCATCTGGTTGTACTTGCTTAAACCTGAGATGCTTTTCAGCCATCTGGTGGAAACGAGCTCCAAAATGCTTACAAGATATCAGGGACGTGGTGAGACAGGAATTAGGAAAAGAGAAAATAAAAAAAAAGCCACAGTTTGAAAAATACGGCCACCTCCTGCTGCTCTCGTGTTTCCTCGCCGTCCCGAGCTGCTCTCTGCAGATGAGCACAGACATTTGCACACAGTCCATATGTGCAGGCAGGGATTCAACACTCCGGCTCGCTTCGTATACATGAAATTAAATTAGCTGCAGCTGTGAGCACTGCTCTGTGTGAAGCTAATGTTCACTTAATTGGAAAGCATTTTAAAAAACGGACGGGTCAGCATTTTCTGAATTACGTTTAACCTGAAAATAAAAGCCAAAAAAAAAAAAAAACTGAAGCCACAAAATTATCTTTTAACTCTGTCTTATAGACTTTATCAATGCAACAATAAATGCAATATAAATGTAAAAGTATGCTTTTGAATAATGTATTCAGAAACCTTTTCTAAACTTTTGGAAAATGAATATTTTATTTAGCCACCAGCTGAGATTGGATTCTGTTTGAGGAGTAGAAAAGATAATATGAAGTTTGTATTTTTTATTTATTTGAACTTAAAAGTTCAAATCATTTTATGTAAATTCAGCTTCTTGACCGGAGTGAGAGCTCCTGAAACGTAACGATGGTAAATGGACTGTACTTATATAGCACCTTTCTAGTCAACCAGGCCACTCAGAGTGCTTTACAACCCAATCCCAGCCCTCATTTACCCGTCCACACAGCACTCTGAGACATTTTTACAGAGCTAATCTAAAAAAATCATCCTACAGAGTCCAAACAGCGCTTTAGATGCCGTTCATACACCGATGGGGCGCATCCGAGGCAATGAGGGGTTCAGTGTTTCAACGTGTGGCTGCGTGCTGATGGAATCGAACCACAGCCGCTCCAAACGTTACCTAAATAACAGCCCGACGACAGAAACATACCGTGTAAAGACAGGACTGAAGCCCATGAAGCCCAACCAGTGTAAAATAAAAACATAAAGTCCTAAAAAGAACAAAAATACTGGAATAACTGATGGTTGAACTCCGAATGAAAATATATGACTTTATTAGTGTTTAATCACATTTCACAGTCTTCTATTGCGCCTCATAACAGTTTTTGCTGCTGTGTCTTTTTGATATACTTTGTATTTATTACTGTCTGTCATTTTGTTATACTTTGTTTACTTGTAATCTTTTAAAGATCAACAGTTTTTCAGACTTTCTGAAAGTCTTTCAAAGGTTTTCTTTGGACTTTGGCTGCTTTTTCCCCCACACAGAACGATATTTGTTGTCCTTTTTAGGTTTAATTTGGAAACGAAAATACCAAAGTTAATAGTTTTTCCACACGTAAAATGACAAATTCAGCTCCAACAGGATGATTCCCAAACAATTAGCTGAAAACTTGTCGTAGATGATCAACAGAAAGATGACGAATCTCTCCGGTCCTGTGTTGATAGTTCCTTAAAGACCGGATTTTCAGACACTGTTTATTTATATATAAATACAATTCAGATTTTTTTTTATTACTTGTCTTATTTTTTAAACACAAACTGCACAGCATGCTGTCAGTGTCAGGTCTGGAAAACTATTTATTTAAAACAAAAACCTTTTGAGAGATTATAAAGCGATTAGGGGTGGTTTAAAACTTTTGCACAGTACTTTATAAACACAAACAAAGACATTAAACAATCACTGCATGACAAGCAGCCAGAAAATACAATAAAACTTATGTTCAAGATGATAAAATGAATAATAACAATAAAAGGATCTAGGTCACACATGTCAAACTCAAGGCCCGCAGGCCAGATCCGGCCCTCTGTAACATTTCATCCGGCCCTCCAGTCTGGTTCAGATCGAGTCTCTGATTCTTATTTTGCTTTAAAAAACTGAGCCTAATTAGTGGAGTTTTCTCTTGATAGTGACTTAGAAACCAACAATATATAGTTTTAATTTCTGTATGATCAGGTTTTTGTTGAAAAATCTGTTTTAATGTTAAAAAATTAATTTAAAAGCTGAGTGAGGTGTAAGAAATGACAGCTAATGATGAGCTTTTTGAAGTTTGATCCATTTGTCTGTGTTCATTAAAGTCTGTTTGCTCTAAATTCTGTATAATCTAACTGGGAAAAGGTCATTGATATTTCTATATGAATGATTTGACATAATACATCTAAAACCAAGGTTAATTTACGTAATTTTTAATAAATATTGATCGTGACTGGCCCTTGGCAAGGACCAAATATTTAATTTTGGCCCCCTTGCGTCACTGGGTTTGACACCCCTGATTTAGAGAGTTTATCAGTTACATTGCCTGTCAATTAAAGTTATCAGAATAAAGTACAAGATACAAATAAAATACAGTAAAGAATACTGGAGATAAAGCTGAAACTATCCTGGTCAATTATTGATAATGAAGTTAGGAGTAATTATGCTGACGTTGTTTTAAACTACATGAATGTTGGCAGGAGTTATCTCATCAAAGAGAGTGTTATATTGCTCACCAAATTCCTATTGCTCAGCTCAGCATGGAGATGATTAATGAAAACATGGGAGCTATAAATCTCGGACAACTTCCGACGTCAGACCAGCGTCCTGCAGTTCAACCGCTGAACATGAACGGAAAGGACAGAATCGATAATAATGGCTAATATACACTCCTCCTTAGCATTTGTGGGCACAGGTGCTGAGCTTTAACGCTCACAGTCCACCGAATGCTTGGAGATGTGAGATGAAACATGATGTAAATTAGGCCGTCTTTCCCCGTAGCAAGGTCCTCTGACCTTCATCCTGCAGAAGCACTCTCAGGAAGAACAGCGGGGGTTACAAAAGGACCAGATGGTACAAAAAAATAAAACCTGGATTACAGAAATATCAAATGTGCAATAATTAATAATGTGTCTCGGTTTAATTACAGCCGACAGAATATGTTCTGACATGAAGTTACAGAGAAAAACTCCACACGTAGCATTGTTTTTCTTGTTGTTTTACGTTTTATTTTAAAATCTGTTTGGTCTCAGACATTGTGGTGAAAGTATATTTAACTGTGGATGTCAGGAAATGTATTTAATAAAGTTTTTTATTATTGCTCGGCATTTCCATTTTTATAACAAGACGTCAGCTTTGCTCCGTGTAACGAAGGCGATTACTCTGTACAGAATAAAAAAGGAGATTTACAGCATCGCAGGATGGGATTAAAAAAACCACGATGCTACAGAGGCTACAGGTCGCTTCCAAAAAAGCCCTGAACATCGTTTCACTTCCACACCTTCATCCTACACGCTGCGTACAGTTCTCCATGCTTTTAACCCTCTAAGGTCTAGAGTGAAACTGAACGTTTTTGGACTATTTTAAATTTGCTTTATATTTCACCCTAAAAGTGGTTTAACCTGCCATGTTTGAAGTCATTATTTTCAGCACAACCTCCCAAGTGTGAATTTCAAGTAATATTTTACTTTTGACCTACTGTATTAACACAACAGACCTAAAATCACACAAAAAACATAAAATCCGAGTGGAAAATTCTTAGTTTTTTTACTGTAAAAATCACAAATATACTTAATGAAATGTTTTTACGACTTAGAATGCAAATATAATCAGTAATATTCATAAACATGTGAACAAATTGAGCAAACAACAAAGTTATATAGACTTTCTCCATTAAAATGCTGACAATTTCTTAGGCGTTTTTTAGACAAAACAATCAGGAGCTCTAAAAATTGCCATAAATCCTTTGGGCTACTCATATAAACAGTTTCTGTCCAAAACAAGGCAGAGGGGCACATCACATTCTTAGTTTTGGTCATTTTCTATGTCCTGTTCATGCAGGATCATTCAGGTAAATGTTATAAAATATATCCTGATGTATGCTCAAAATATGCTTCCAAAATATGGATCTGAATCTGTTTGTTGTTATTATTTTGGCTGGAAGGGAGACAGACAAAACACGTTCTGTCTCCAGTAATCCTTCTCTAAAATAAAAAAATGGATCACCTAGTTCATCAGCAAAGTCCTCACTGTCTGTCCCAGTTTAAACTACACCCTAACTATAAAATCCAAACATGCCAAATGTCACAAAACACATAACTCACTCCCGCGCTCGCGATTTTGTTTTTGTTGTTTGTTTTTTTGGCGCCGCCAAATTTCCTTTAATTTTTGTGCCTCTTTCTTCTTCTGCCTGTGGATTTTTAATCACTTGACAGATAATGTTGAGCCTCCGTCAGATTGGAGAGGAGGGGGAGTTAAATAAAAAAAAAAAACATGCCAGAAACTTAAAACCAAGATCATTTCATTAAAAAAAGAGATTCCCTTATTGCTGTTTGTTTCTGCAACTCAGCTACTGCCACACCCGATTTTAGCTCCATATCTGTAGAACTGACTGTCAGAGTCGTTCAGTTGGGTGTGGCGGCCATCTTGGATTATGTTGACTCCAAAGAGCGTGCATGTCTCCACATTTCCATTAAACTCCACTCACTGGTTCAGAAGATGTTTTGCTAACAGGCAGACAGGGTTGATTCCAACAGTTATTATCAAAGTTTTAAACGCAGGTAATTAAGCACTCGGAGTGTTTGTTGGGAATCACTCCCGGCTACTACCACACCAAACTTTAGCTCAATGAAATGTTAGACTTTAATCGAGTAGATTCCAGAAGTTAATCAGTTTACAATCGATGACTTTCTGAGAGTTTCATTAAAATCTGTTCAGTGGTTCATGAGACATTTTGCTAACAGACAAGTGAAGTGAAGTGAGATTTATTCATGTAGCACTTTTCAGCAACAAGGCCATCCAAAGCGTTTTACAACAGAATCAAACACATCAATCATGTATAATCTAAATGAAATATAGGACAATCTAAATAAAATCGTGAAACTAAACATGAGCTAAGACAGTCAAAATAGTAGCTAAGATAATCTAAATTAAATCATGATAAAGTTAAAGCTGAACTAAACAACAATCAGGAATCTAACAATCTGACAAGATAAACTAAATGTACAGGAAGGCTAAATAAGCTAAAACTAATGGTACAGAACTACAGCTAACATAAGAATTAAAGAGCAAAAATCTTTAAAAAAAATATGTTTAAATATGTTTCTATCAGTAAATAAATCTTTGAAGCACTCCTGAAAGCTGCAGCAAAAAAAAACAACAAAAAAAAGAATTTCAAGGAAAATTTGCAGAGGCGGTGATCTCAAAATAAAAAATTGCCTCCAAAAAAAAAAAAAAGAGGCGAGTGAAAAGGGTAAACGGGAAAACAACTCCGCTCCCCGACAGGAGAACCCATACAGACGCTAAGACAATATCAAGGCAATTTCAGATCAAATTTAAAACGGCCCACTTGTCCCTTTTTCATGAAGCAGATAGAATCTCGGAGTTTCGGGCCTCGAGAAAAGGTCACTGATAAAACCTGGTCTGCTCTCCGATGATCCACGGTGAATGGCAGCAGCTCTTCTGTGAGCAAAAAAAGCCACTAGACTCAGATAAACTCTCCAGGAAGAAAAGAAACACGAGCTCTTTGTATTGTTTCAATCCGAGGTTAAATATCCGCTTTTCTTTTTTCCTTCCGTCTCTGGAAAAAAAACAAATCTGTAAATCAACAGGAAATAACTGATTTATGTTGGAGTAATTACACCTTCAGTGGAGAGCGTCGCTATAGATTATAAATAAATGCTCTGGTGTTCTATAGTGAGCTGGAAGGATTTTAAAAATTGGCTTCATTCAAGTTTAAAAAACGTTTTTTTTAAAGGCACACTTTCAGGAGAAAAACCCTATGAACTGATAATGGAAATGACATTAATTTGCCTGTGAAGACATTAAATTAACATGCTTTTCTTACGTGATTTTAGAGCATTTTTTACATAAGATCACATGTAAAAAACATGGTAATTTCTTCTTTTTCTGTCAAAGAATAACAGTTTGTATGAAATAACTCAATTCAACTAAACCTGAATCTAAATTTAGATTAAAAAAAACATAAAACATCAAATATAATGAGGTATTTTAGCACAATGTTCAAATGTATATTCTCTCCACTCCGTCCCGTACTTTTCTGTCAGAGGAGATTTCGAAGTCAGGTGTCAAAATAAAACTCTCAAGTTTACAAACCCCCCCCCCCAAAATAACCTAAGAGTGGTCTAAAAGCTGGAGAGGTACTTTCCACTTCAACACCCAAGGTTACAAAGTAAAACGAAAAGTTTTAAACGTTTTTTTTTTCGTTTGATGACTTTGATTTATGAGTTGTTCCGACAAAAAACGGCTCCCAGACTTAATGGATCAACCGGTGTTGTGTCAACATGAAAAAAAAGCACCTTGTTTATAACATTCTGTCCCAAAAACGTTAAAAAATGTTAGTTTAATGTGGAAAGAAACTACAAACAGGAAGTTTTAGACACAAAACAGTGTTTTTAGCACAAAGTATGACAAAGAACTTCCAGTTTATTCATTATTTTGTTTCTTCAAGGCCTGACTTTTCAGATTCTGATCATCCACTGATGGTTTTTATTCCTGTTACAACTGATTTTAGTCCTACATTTGTCTGAAAATGTCTTAAATAAGACAGGTTCTGGTTTTTGATGATTTTTTTTTGTTTCAAGGCCTGACTTTTCAGATTCTGATCATCCACTCATAGTTTTTATTCCTGTTACAACTGATTTTAGTCCTACATTTGTCCACGTCCTAATTTTTTAAGGACAAACCGCACATTTAGTTGTCCTTCAGGTACAATAACTGGACAGGAAATGAGTAAAAAAAGCAGCCGTAGTCTAAGGAAAAACCCTGAGAGACCTTCATAAATCCTGGAGAACTGCTGATCAAGACCGCTTTGAAAAATGACAACAAAGTCTGTCTGCTTGGACTCAAAGCGTCAAGGAACTGGAGGCGGTTTTAAGCCTTCGCTCAGCTTCGGATCCACTGATTCCTCATGACTGTTCACTTGCTGAGTTTTGTGTTGGCCGTGATTCTTTGCTCATTCTTAAAGGTGGTGAGTCATGTTTTTTTGTGTGTGAATCTTGTGAACACAGCCAGTCTGTGTGAGAAAACAGCGACAAAGAGATAATTTCTCCTGGGCATGTTTCAGTCTGTGCTTCCCAGCGGGACACGCAGTCATCACACACACAAAAAAAACACAATCACTTTGTAAATGAGATCAGTTGGAAGCAAATAATATATCCACACCAGTGGCTTGTTTTCTTTTAGGGAGACTTTTCCTCCAGGTTTGCAAAAGAGGAGTTCATCGTGATGAACTGACAGAAACGTACAAACAGAAGCTGGTTTTTCTCCTTCCTCTCTTGTTAAAAACTTGTCGGAAAAACGCCTCAACCTTTGTCACTATTTGGTGCATAAATCACACTAAAAGGCAGGTGCTGGTTACCGATTTATTAAAAACTCCTGGTGTCAAAACCGCTAAGCTTTTCCGTTATACCGAACGATTTAAATGCCTAAAATAAGATAACAGAGACAGAGCATATATATATCTGTAGCTTTGAGCGGAGAGAGGATGTGTACTTGCTAAAAAATGACTTTCTAAGTTCG
The DNA here is from genome assembly GCF_001649575.2 of Kryptolebias marmoratus. Lineage (NCBI taxonomy): Eukaryota > Metazoa > Chordata > Actinopteri > Cyprinodontiformes > Rivulidae > Kryptolebias > Kryptolebias marmoratus. The sequence continues at coordinate 3,591,891 of NC_051431.1, forward strand.
TTGTACATTTATTTGTCGGAGAACACAGTCGGTCATGGCTTCCAGCCAACACTCTTTTTAAAAATAACAGTGTTTCAAAACCAGCGTTTGCAACAAGCTAAAATAGTTAGCAGGTGAAATATACACCCTACTGCAGGCTAGCTAACCCAGGTCATTGATGAACTAATATTGGTTTGTCAGGGGACGGCATGGTGGTGCAGTGGATAGGGCTGTGGCCTCACAGCAGGAAGGTTGCAGGTTTGCTTCCCACCTGCGGCCTTTCTGTCGGGAGTTTGCATCTTTTGCATGTGTGTTTGTTCCCCCCAGATACTCCGGTTTCCTCCCACTGACCAAAAACATGCTCGTTTGTCTCTATGTGTCCCTGTGATGGACGTCCGATGTGTCCAAGGTGTCCCTCTCGTCCTGCACAGTAATTCCTGGAGACGGGCACCAGCCACCCTGCATGGAAAAGTGAGAAAATAAAATGGTTGGATGGTTTATCAGGCTCTCATCATTGCTTTACAAAGTCATTTTGGTGGTTGGTGATGTTTCTTCTCAGTCCGAATGTCCCTCAGGTTTTATTTTTTTGTCCTTTCAGTTCAGTTTTTCAGGTTCATCTCTGCAACATGCAAACAGCAGACCACAAACAAATGGCTGCAATGAGTTGACTGTTTCTTCTTTTCTTCTTTTCTGTTCGTAAAACACGGCCCCCCTTATCATCGGAGCAAAGTTTAGATCTAAATTCTGCAAATTTACCAAACACAAAGTTTTTAAGCAGCTTTTTTAGAAAGAAGCACAACAATGGCTGATCTTCCCTTTGAAAACTACAAGAATAATCCATAATCAACAGCACAATAAAACTAAATGTGAAATAAAAGAAGATTGTTTGGTGAACAATCAGGAAACTGAATATTCATATCTGTGTGCACGGTCATTTTGGAGCCAAGTTATCTAATCATTAGTGAACATTCAAGTTTAAACACAGACAACTACCACAAATCTGGTGCACTGGTAAATGTTTATTATTCTCTTAAAAAAGAAAGAGATTAAAACATTTCCTTGCAATTTTTCAGATTCTGTATTTATGGAAACTTTCTCAGTTTTGTATTCTTAAAATCTTAGTATTTTGACGTTTGAACAAAGGTCACTTCTGACTCCTCAAGAGATTTTCCTCCGTATTTCTGGAAAATCTGAAAGCAAGAAGATTAAATGAGCATTATTTATCACATGCACAATCACATACGGTAGAATATGCAGTGAAATGTGAAACTACAGGATGTGTGAATACCAGGAAATAGTCTGAAGCGGGTGTCATTCCTGCCTTCTTTCTTTTACTGTAGAAATCTGTTGCGACTTCATCGAAACCCTCGTGATATTAAAAGAAAACCTTGACGCTTCATCTGCTGTCATTACTGCCTGCAGGGTACATCTAAAACTGATTAACATTTGGAGCCTACCTGAATTTAAGATGGTCGCCACAGCCAACTGAGCTTAGAAATCACAAAAATGTCAGTTAATTTTACACATATTGAGCTAAAACTTTGTGTGGTAGTAGCTGAGATTGATCCCCAACACATATTTTGAGTGCTAACAGATTGTTTGAGATCTTTGTTTAAGATTTTTGCAACTCAGCAGGTGATTCGCAGTCCTTCGAGAAACACTGCTTTCACTTACGGGCTATAAATAAATCCCAGCAGTTTCCATCCCATACCTCTTTCCTGAACCTTTTATCTCGCGTGCTCCAACCAGATGCTTCTCCAGAGTGTTTCTAAAAAAAAAAAAAAAAATATCTCCCACTGTTCAGATCAGGAGTGAACAACAACAAGAGAAGTAAGTTTCAGCCTCATTTTTCAGCCCAGAGTTGTCTCCAGACGTCACATGAAAAATTAAAGCCCGAGCGTTCTCTGAATGCACGTTTCCCCTCCACCTTTCACGACAGAGTTTTTAGGTAAATCATCTTCTGCCGAGTTATCGCTGTTTAGGCCAAAACTTGTAAATAACCCTGAGCATTCTTTCCTTCTGGTTGGGGGATAACTCACAGCTACTACCACACCACACCAAGCTATAGCCCAGCATCTGTAAATTTAGCCATTTTTGAGTTGGCTAAGGCTGATTAGCTGTGGCGGCCATCTTGAATTGTGTTAACTGTAGATGAACATTTAAGGATTACTTTCTGAAAGTTTCACTAAACTCTGTCCAGTGGCTCAGGAGATATTTAGCTACACAGCTACTACCACAACAAATTATAGCTTAAAACTGCCTGAATTATAGCCATTATTGTGTTTCCTCAGGTCAATTAGCTGTAGCGGCCATCTTGAATGTGTCAGGATCGGTGGGAAGCGAAATGAACCCAGTGTGCAGACTCATCATAAAGGAAAAGACTGATTTATTGACTAACGGAACAAGAAAGCAGAAGGCTGGCGGTGCAGCAAAAAAAAAAAAAAACTAACAAGAAAAGTACGGAGCACGGAAAAACAAAATGGCAAGGCAAGGCATGGGGACCAAAACAGAGAGAATGAGCGACCGAGAGACAGGAAACGAGAGAGCGAGTGAGTGGAGGAGACGACCGGGTGGGCACAGGTGAGCGATACAACTAGGAACAGGTGAAGATGGGCGTGGCAGGACACCAGGCGTGCCATCCTGCTGCCTGGAACAGACCGACGCTGCTGGTAATCAGTCTCAGCCGTTACTAGTTCTGCTTTGCTGGAAAGTACTAATCTGTTTTTGAGTTCCTGACTCCGCCTTTGACCACACTTCGCTCCAAGTCACCTTCAAATAAGAGTAGTGATGGGCAAATGAAGCCTCATGAAGCAATGAAGCTTTCCAACACTTTGCTTTGCAAAAAGGTTCATTACTCGATGCTTCATTCATCACTCACTAGTGACACCTGCTGGTGAAACTGTAACAGCTTTGTCACTCAGTTGGATCATGCTTTCAAAAATTTGTAAATGCAATATTGTCACAAAGTTTTCATCAAACTCATGTTGAGTAACAGGAGAATCAATTAAATCATATTTAATCATCATGTTTTAATTATTAAAATGATTTGTAGCCAATCTAATCCTCGACCATCAGTGGTTGTGTTGGGTTTTCTTTTATGTCATGGATTTATTTGACAATGAAGATATNGGGCAGACTCTGAATACTTTGAGCTTGAAACTTGCTTCCTGAAAAACAGAATTTGTTTAAAATCATCTCTTCCTGGGAGTTCCAGTTCTGGTTTTTAATCTTACAAATATGTATATCCCAGATATAAGAGGTTTTTCTCTCTTTTGACGGCTTCATTTCAACCACTGCTGATGAAAACTGCTACCAAACCACCTACTACAACAGGGTTCATAGCGCTTTTATTTTGAAAAACGATACGCAAACTGAAGCAGTGATGTAATGCGAGGCCTCGTTTGTTGTTGATCACGTGATTTTGCTCAATATGACACAAGCTCCGAAGCAGGGCTTCATCGGACACGCCCTCTTTTTACTCGGTACACGCCTCGAACCCTGGCTTCAGATGTCCCATCACTAAGTAAGAGCCTCCAACCTTTGCCGAAGCCTGTCTGTCTCCAACTTACCTGAAAGACCTACTTACCAGAGTTCCACCGTGTTGAACTCACCTTACCGTGGGATCCGGGACCTCACCTCCAAGCTCCTCCTACTCACCTCGCCCGTCGGATCCTACCTGCCTCTGATAAAACTAATGCTTACCACTACTCCTCTCTTCCAGATCCCGACCATTACACTCGTCACCACTGCAAAAAAAATCACTTACCTTTTGCTAATCCTCCAGTGTCCGTCTGTTTCTGGCGTTACTCACCTTTGACAAATCTGTGAACCTGATACAGAGGAGAAGTGAATGACGACATAAACGGGCAACAAACAGAAAAAAACAATAAAGACAATAACCCAAAAGAAACAAAACACTAAATACAAGAAGAAACACAGGTTGACCCTAAAAGTTAATTATGCCCCTTTTAAACGGGCCATAATTCAGAAGTCCGGCTCTACTCCACTCTACTCGGCTTGGCTTGATAAAGAATGCATCACGTTCATACCGGCTAGTTTGAGCGGTAGCAGAGGAACGCCTCCTCGTGTTGCAGGGGGCGGGGCGCTACCGAAACTTGGCGCCAGTTGTGTAAACAACTAAAGCGCTATGGACAACGTTGGCCCTGTGTTGTTGCTGTTTTTTAAACTTATGGGGATTCTCCTGAGACTTCAGGAAGAGAGGCGCAGTGGAAGAAACGCTCCGGATGCCGCGATTGTTGCACGGAGTAGGACAGCTGTTATCCGCCGGAGATTTCAGGCTTTACAGCACCTTCAGNACCAATGAGTGAACAGGAGCTAAGCTTGCGCCGCCCACGAAGCAGGGCCGGCCCGGCTGGCCCTACTCCGAAGCAGGGACCAAAGAAGCAGGGACCGGCCTCGAAAAAATGCCGGTGGAAATGCGCGCAAAGCGAGCAGAGTAGAGTGGAGCCGGGACCGTTAGAGCCCGTGTGAAAGGGGCATTAGTTGTAGATGTACATCCAATGATTCTGAGAGTTTCTGTTTGGTTCATTAGATTTTTTTGCAAATGAACGCAGAGACACAGACAAAAACATAATCTCCCTTTTAGTGACTGATAAAACATTCTTGTAGTAAAATGAGACGACCTATCCGGTGCACCAGAGTTTTGTAATATACACCGAATGCATCCATCGCATGCATATTGCTTTTTGTTGGCTCAACATGATGCTTCCCCCCCTTCCTCCGTCTGACATGACAGATGTCGACACTGCAGTAATGTAACACTAACACATGCCAGTGCTGCTGCTGCAAAAAAAATGATTATGATTTAGAAGTGTGTCAAATTTACTGCTCAGCACAGAGAGCCGTATTGAGTTTTTGATATTAAAGCACACTGTGAATGAATGATGGATTGATTTCTGTCAGTGTCTTTTAAAGTAAATAGTGCTTTTTTTCCCTCCTCGCAGGCACTGAAGGAACATCACTGCTCTCAAGCTTTCAGCAGCAAAGGCATTCATTTCTGTCAACTGAAAGCGCTGAAGCAACACGCTGCACTTAAAGTTCATGGGAAGTCAGTTCTGAATGCATGCCTCATTTATCCTTTTTACCCACAGCACATATATATATAAATATATATATATATATATATGCATACACTAACATTAGCAGGAGGATGTTTTTGTCAGTGTTAATTCCGTGATCTATTTGTACAGCTCTTCCACTTGTCTCAGTTTGTCACAGCGTTACTCAAGGCCATTAGTGAATTTGTCAGTCTGTCTGTGTAATCGTGGCCTCAAAATGTCATTGTGTTCACGCTCACAATGCTGGCTTTGAACAAAAAAAACACAACAACAAGAACACACACACAAAAACAAAAAGAGACAAGAACTTTCAACAGTGCTACATCTAAAAAAAAAACAGAACCGAGGCAATTAGTGAAGTTTATAACATCTTCCCTTCGCTTTGATTAACATTAAAGGCCTGGCATTCTTTAAACGGCTGCATATCACCCGCCGACATGATCTAAGATCTGATGTTAAACTGTGACATCATCAAGCAGTCCCTCCAGGATTTCGCGGGCATTTTTTGTGATTGTTGCAGGCTAAAATGCCTGATTTCGCGGGGCGTTTTCCTAAAAGTTGCGATGAACTGCAACAGCCAGCTGACTTTTAGGAAATACAAAAATGGCTTTAACTGAGCCACTTTTACAGATATTGAAAAATATTTGTTTTCTTTTCACTGTTAGCATCAACTCTGTCTGTCTGTTAGCGAAATATCTTATCAACTACTGGAATGATTCTAACAAAACTCTTTTTTTTAATAAATAATAATAATAAAAAAAAAATTATTCGAACATGATACAAGTATAAAAAGAAGATAGTGCACAGTAACAAGAAGTGCAAATAAAAAAAGGTAAAAATAAGAAAAAAAAGAATACAGTGTTTTTGTCTCAGTTAACATATCATAGTCGAAATGGGGTAGGAAGAAGTGAGAACTTATTAACTCCTACCCCCTAAGCACATGAAAACTTTACAGTCCTACCATCAAAGAAAAAAAAATAAAAATAAAAAATCAAGGTCAAAGTGGCAGCCAACAGTTACTAATATTTACATATTCATTTTCCCTTATTATGCTGGTTTGTCTTTCCAAACCCTAACACCAAGTTGTTATCTTCAATACACACATTATTGCTTTCTCTCACCCATAAGTCTATATCTGTTGAAAATGACCTCCTTATATTTTATTTTGAATTGTATTAAACTATTGCTTTGTTTCAAGTATTCATTTAACTTATTCCATAACTTTACACCTTTAATTGAAATACAGAAGCTTTTTCTTGTTGTTCGCAAACTGCGGATCTTTAAGTTTGAGTGACCCCTTAAGTTATACCCCCCTTGTCTTTCAGAAAACATGCTCTGTATGTGCTCAGGTAGCAACTTTTTAGATACTTTGAACATAAATCTAAGAAAAGAAACATTGGATCTACGTCTACAAACTGATTAACTTTTAGAGTTACCACAATTCAAGATGGCTAACACAGCTAATCAAAATTAGTCAACACAATAATGGCTATAATGGAGTTAATTTTACAAACATTGAGTTAAAATCAGTCGTGGTAGCTGTTAGGATTGAGCGAAGCGAACCCAGAATGCAGATTCATTTCTAGTTAAATAAAACTGATTTATTAACAACAAAAAAAGGAGAACAAAAAGGTGACGTGGCAGCGAACGGAACAAAAACTTACTAAAGAACGCAGCAGGAAGACACAAAGAGCCGGGCTTGACCACGGCGTGAAGTGATGCGAACGAAAGGCAAGAAGACGGTGACAAACACGAGCCGAATACAACGAACCAGCTTGTGATGTAAGCAAAGGAACAGATTACATGATGAGAAAAAGCAAAACAACATGAAACCAGGCTTCACTACAAGAACGTATCAATAAGAAAACAGGGAACAAACTAATCAAAACAGAAAAATAACAGGTAGTGGTTGAGATTTATCCATTTTCTTCACCCGCTTCTCCATTTTGGGTCGCGGGGAACCGGTGCCTGTATCCGTCCATCGCTGTGCGAGAGGCGGGGGACACCCTGGACAGGTCGCAAGTCCATCCAGGGACAATTTAAGAGTCAGCATTTAACATAACATGCATGTTTTTTGGTCTGTGGGAGGAAACCGGAGTACCCCAGAGTAAACCCAGGTGAGCACAGGGAGAACATGCAAACTCCACCCAGAAAGGCCCCAGGTCGGGAAGCGATCCTGCAACCTTCTGCCTAAAACTTTGGCATCAACTCTTACAGTCAACGCTGTCTTCGTGTTATCAGACATCTCCTGAACTATTAGACGTATTTTAATAAAATAGGAATCATTGGGTGTAAAGAGCCGCCATATTTAATCAACCTTAGCTTATAAAAACATACCTAAATTTAAAGATGAGGTAAAGTTTACGTGACAGGAGATGAGTCATCCTCAACACATGCTTTGAGCATTAACGTATCTCGTGAGATGCAGCTGTGGCGGCCATCTTGAAATTAAACTGTGTCATGAAATGGGCGATATGCATTCGTTCAGGGGAATGCGAGGCCTTTAATTTACCCTGAGGTTTTTCCACGTGTTCCCGTCCTGAGTCCTGAAATATTCAGCCACCTCTCCTCCTACTGTAGCACATGTAAACACACAACATAAATACACCATCGTGGAGAAAACAAAAGAGGAGGTTTAAAGTCGCTGCTCTTCGACTGTCGCTGATTGCAGGCGAACAGAAAAGCCAATTCAGACTCCGGTGGCGTTGATGATGGCTGCTCGCTGAAACACCTGCCCCCCTCAAGAATGAGATCAATGGAACAAAAGGGAGCCATGAAGGCTACTTTCTACTGAAAAGAAAACAGCAGAAGAAGAAAACGCGCAGCTTTACTGCAGGTGTGTTTCGTGTTTCAGGTCTGAAATCATGTCAGCTCTGAAATCATGTCAGCTCAAATATAAGACAAAAAGCAAACAGAGAGCTCAGTTGGCTTCCTGTGCGTTTGATTTTTATTGCTTTTTTCAAATTATTATTGGTTCCAGTTCCTGTTTTACCCCACAAACCATCCAGATTCCCCCGTTCGTTTAGAAAAGGTCTTTTGATTTTCTTATTGAATTATAAATGTGAAGCAAAAGGGCGCATTGGGATTAAGGCAGCTGGTTCTGTGTGTTTTTAGAGACGGTCAGAAAGCGCCAGGTTGGGTGGAGATAACGGCAAACTCAACGCATGGACTCGTTCTGGTTCCAGGAATAAAAAATCATTTATTTAGAAATAAAACTGACGAGGCAGTAAAAACTAAATACAAAACATGAAATAAATCTATAATCTGAGGAGAACCAGACAGCGAGAGAAACACGACAACAGACCAGCGAGTAGATGAAAGCAGAGGGTCATTAAGGGGAAGTGGGAACAGGTGAGTGATTACAAGTACGAGCAGGTGGAGACGGGCGTGGCAGGTAAACAAGTGACGACAGAGGACAAGTGGAAACAAAGACACAAGGAAGAAATATGAACAAGAATTGAATATAATAGACACACTGGAACTTGAGGAGCACACATTTACAAATTATAATAAGATTTTTAAAAAAACTCCAAAAGTGTTAAATAGAATTTGAGTTTCCTGTGAATTAAACCATCTCGAACCACACTCCGTACCAGTAGGTGGCGATAATGCACACCTCCAGTTTCTTGCCAACCGCCATTAAACTCCACAAGAAGATAAAGAAGAAGAACAAACAACATAAAGGCAACTAAACAACAAAATAAAAGAAACAATAAACCCAAAGCCTGACACAAAGGAGGCAGAAATCTTCAGACTGAACAAAAAAACTGGACGAGACAAATATTATGTAATGACACACAAAGATCCTTTTACTAAAGTTGTTTTTTGTCTTCTACTTAAAATTAAATGAAGGTAAATAAATATATAAATATATATATTTTTGTTTTTGTTGCTGGAAGAACGTGCCTCTGCATGCGTGGTTTTAAAAGTTAAAGAAGTAAAGTACGACCTACACATTTTCATCTCATATTCTTCTTTAGATATATTCATAAAACCTGGACCGAGTTCTCTGAGCATCTATAATTTATGCATCTGGATGCAGAACTAGACTTTCTGCCAACATAATGTTTTAATTTTTTCTTTTAAAAAATTCTCTCTGATTTAGTTTTGTAACTTTTTCAGTCGTGAAGCTTTTGCTGAATTTTTATTTCTCACTTTCTTTAATCCCCAGCAGTTGTTTGGTTTGTCCATTTTTTTTATACATTTTTATGGCCTGAACAATAAAATGAAGCATTTTTATTGACTTGGTTTCATGACCGAGCGTCAAAGAGAAACAATTTGTGATATTTTAGGGTTTAGAGAATAAAAAATGTGTTGACTGGTTATAAAAATCCATCAGAACCATAAACTGTTTGCATTTGACCCACATTTAATACAGTAAGAATTTCATTTCAAACCCAAAGCCCACTCCTAATGCCTTACGTGTATTTAAATGTCATCGCCAAAAGTTTTCAACCACTCAATTAGAAAAGGTCACCTGAACACAGTTCAGTGTTCATTCGCTTCTCCTTCCAGCTTGTTTCAATTTCCCCCCTTCCTGCCTCTCGCTTTGTTTGCCTCAATATTTACCTTAAATGAAAGTGCAAAATGTCACAGGATTTATAATTCTAGCCAGGAATGGAGCAGCAGAGATGACAGATTAATAAGAGCAGCAGCTCTGGAAATAAAGGTTGTACTTGTATTTATTTTGGATTCTGGTAAGCTTTATGAAATGTTCTCTTAATTCTTGTGTTTCTGTAACCGAGACGTCTACAATCTCATTACAAAGAAAACAGATTAGCTCACACCTTTGATTTTTTACAGAGTAATATTAGAATTATTGGTAATAAAAATGATTTATTCCTTTTATTTCACCCTGTGCCACTACCTTCTGAATGCTCCCACCAAGCCGTGTTTCATTTATCGCTGTGATGTCACCAGATCGGTAAAATGGGCTATAACGCTGTTGCAAAGTGCTCTAAGTGTCATATTTTTGTACTCCCACGTTCCCCCCAAGGTGGATACAAACAGAACCAAGTCCTTCTAAAGCAGAAGTCCCCTGGATTTGGGGCCCACCCTTTATGACAATGTTAAATTTTTCTAATTTGGTGCAGTTTTACGCTCAATTAGCTGCATCTTAATTAAAACCGAAACTCTTCACTTCAGTAACTTCAGCCTTTTTTAACAAACTCAACAGTGCTTTCACACAAAAAAGTCTAACTACTGAGAATAAGTTTTAAAAAGACTCGAAATATGCAGCTTTACTTGACGACCCACCCACCGAATATAACAAAGAATGTCTTATTAAAATCATTTAGCCACCTATTCAAGCATTAACCAGAAGACTGACAGAACAATCAGAAAGTTGATTTTTCTTTCTAACATTTTATTTTTTTTGAGAATGGGTCTTTTACCCACGTTTGGGTCCCACCCCACCAGTTTGAGAGTCACTGTTCTCAAGGACGTTTGAATAATTTATTCCTGTTTCTCCAAATGTTTTCTTAGTGCTCGCTGTCTTTACGTGACATCCTGTGTTTTAATGTTTTTTTTTTGTGGAATTCCCAGTTCCGAACCAAACAGCTACAGTAGGAAATAAAGGGTTGAAAGATGTTGAGTGACTTTATCTAACAAAGCCCATCTTTTTATGGAGGTGTCATTTTCTAATGGGTACTGATTCAAAAAAGGTACTGATTCTGTCTTCTCGGTCCAAAATATGAACATTTTGGTCCTCAAAGGAGTGTCCCTTATCCTTGAGGTGTAGGTGAACCGCTGAGTCCTGTCCAGAAGATAAGGGACACTCCTTTCAGGATCAAAATGTTCATATTTTGGACTGAGAAGACAGATGGTCCGAGAGGGGGGTAAAAGAAGCCATCTATGTCAAAAAGGAGAAACCAACATTAAACAGAGGAGGTCTCAGATTTCAGCTTTCANAGTCAGTTTCACTCCAATCAACACCTGCACTCATGTGACCAGAGGGGCCCATCAGTGAGTCAGACAAACAAGGACCCTAATGAGCCTCCATTGTTAGGAGAGTGAGAACAATCTGCATGTAATCCAGTTTACATCACATCTCAGCTTTAAAAGCTCAACTCCACACTCTCTATTTCTGAATTGAGAAAGCTCCTCGGATGAGAAGCGAAACGTCTGCAACTACAGAATAGAAGTCCAGTTGTTTTTGTTTTTTAACTTTTTTGAATTTACCATGGCCTGGTTGACTGAGAATCTACACCAGCATAATGGGTACTGATAATAATTATAGAAGAATATCCAATATCTACCAGCTGGCAGATCTAGAAGAAAACGGCAGATCAGGACTGGCAACGCCTCCTAAATAAATCAACCAACAGGCCCGCTAGATCAGTGGTTCCCAAACTTTTCAGCTTTTGACCCATAAATTAATAGTGACCTCATCTGTTGGCTGTTTAAATATCCAAAAATGGTAATGACTTTATTAAATAAGAGCATAATGACTACACAAACAGTCTTACCATCCATTATGCTATTTTATAAATCAATTTATGATTTGTATTTCATTTCTCTGTCACAATTATGGTGCAAATATATAATAAAAATAGTTTTTTAGTTGTAGGTTGATATCTGGAGATTATCTAAGGACCCCTACTTGGTGTTGGGTGACCCAACTTTGGGAATCATTGCGCTAGAATACCCTAACCCCCATGAGAGTCCAACCTGCAACCCTAAATCTGATTGGATGATCAAACCATCTATCCGTACTTATGCTCTGATTTGCTTTGGTTAATCAGTTTATTTCTTCAACAGATTCCTCATGGCTGGTTTTTACTTTTTAGTACGTTCATAAAAATGTGATTTCATTGCATCGCTGAGTACATTTTCATGCAGACAGTAAACTTTTGGTTGTGTTTCGTCACTGTACCGATGTAATAATCTCTTAAAAAGGTAGTAATAGATAATCCAGCCCCGTAACTGATGGGTACATTAGGTCAGGAAGTTTCAAAAACCTGGTAGTTACAGGGTTCATACCTGGTATTTAGAGTACAAACACCAACGGTACGTAATCTGTCTAATTTCCAGGGATGTCCAGAGGCAATCTCAAATATCGGATAATTGTCCAATCAAGGCATTTTTTATTAATTGGTATCAGAGTTGCTGACGACACCCCACTCCTGATCTCTGTTGTTGACGATGTTGGGGACATCCCTACTAATTTCTGCCATTTTCTATAGTCCAGCGGTGTGAAAGCAGGCAGCTGTACCTCATTAATGCAGGTCAACATCAGTCAAAATCAGACCTGCAGCCTCCTGCGAGTGTCTCTGGGTTTAAATAGAGAGAATAAGGAACGTGGGCACTAATGACAGCCAACTGAACTTACTGAACTTTTCTCTTTGAGTTCTTAACTTAATCAGATTGCTGCTTTTTATATTTTACTGAACCCACAGAAACCCACAATTCTTTTTTTTAAGGAAGACAGAAAACAAACTGTCTTTCTGCAAAATTAGAAACTCAAAAAGCACCAGAAGTTCTGAGTCCAAAACCTCTGGTTCAAGTTGGTCAGCAAATGTGACACTTTAATGTTTTTTCATTATATATCTATATGTGATGCATTTTCTATTAGGCAAAGCTTTTACAATGTTCCCTCATTTGGTCAACTATATGAAAACGTTAGCTCGCATGTACACAACTGGCTACCTTCACATGATAAACACATTAAAATATAAAATGATGTTTAAAAATTCATGCAACAGTCTGAGGAAATGTGTATTTATTAGACATTCTCGTTGATGGGGCCTCTGCATAATTTATCGGACAGATTATTGAAATATTAATTGCGTAAAATCTAACCGGCTTTGGGAGGCACCTTTTTACATCTCTGGTTCATAACTGAGTTTCAGGCAAACAGGTAATTCTTATTGCGTTCTCTCATGCCACTCAGCTAATGTGAACGTAGAAATGTTAACGGTCAATTCAGCTGATTTGTCAGAATCTGTAAAACTTCAAACTGTGAATGACTGCACAAGGGGGGGTCTTCACATGTCTGTGTGCAATCGGTCTTCCAGGTATGAAAAAAGTATGACTTTTAAAGCCTTTTCTCCAAATATAACAATCTAACACCTATCAGGTTAACCAAAACTGTCAAAGGTGAGCAACTCGGCGACAGACAGACGCAGGAGACCGAGGTAAAGGTAAGTGATTTTATTTACAAGGAGTTGGTGAAGGTACGGATCTGGAAAGGCGGAGTAATGGTGAGTATATATATATTGTGTACCATCGGTGTATAACTGTCTGTGCTCTGCACGCAAACATTCGCTTTATGGACGCTGTTGTGTTGATAATGTGGTGATTTGGCTTTTTCTGGGTTTTGTTTTTGTTTCATTTTTATTTAAGTTCTCTGGTTTGTGTTTTGTTTCCTATTTTTAGTTATCTGGTTTTTGTTTTCTTCTTGGTTCATTTGGGTTTTGTCTTCCTCATGTTGGTGTTTTTCATTTCACTCCTCCCCAGTCACCCTCTTTCAGTTCTCCTGCCACGCCCATCTCCACCTGCCTGTGATTGCTCCCATACACCTGAGTCCACTTACCATAATCATCCTCTGTACTTTAAAACCCGGTCATTTCTCTCCATTCCCCGCTGGTCCATTGATGTTTGTTTGATGTTGTCTGTTTGGTTGTCCTCGCTCCGTGTCCCTGGTTTCTGTCTTCAGAGTTCGGTTCCGTTTATGTATTTAAATTAAATTTTTGTTTGTTTGCTGCCACGTCAGCTTTTTGTTTTCGTTTATTTCTTAAGTTTAATAAATTAGTTTCTTTTCTTTTAAATGAGTCTGCGTACTTGGTTCGTCTCTGTCATCCCCACCCGTCAGGACAGATAAAACAGCGTCAAACTAAATAAGCAGAGGTTTAATATTACCTAATGTAGAGTCCTTAAACACCAGCATGACAGTTTGGAGAAAGAGTTGTTTTGTTCTCTGTTTTGGGCCCTCATTTGGCCAGCCATTAATCTAGCCCGGATGAAGACTTCTGCTCTTTTCTCCGCACTCTGTGATCTATGACTTGTGTCATCCCCGATAAGGAGCTAACTATATATTGAATATCACTTCCAAAAATCGGAATGTGCCATATTTCTCCTCGGACAGTTGTGTTTAGGGCTTTGCAGTTCCAGTTTAACAGACAAATAATGAATGCAGAATAATCCTCACACACTGGAGAACATGCAAGAGGACACAGAAGTCTGCAGAGAGTCAAACGGCTTTCTGCGAAAGGAGCACATGAGCGAGACGACTTAATGTAGTCTGCATTAAAAAGCCATGTAAGCAGACGTGCTGCCAACACACTGTAAGCACATTAAACGTTCTGCATGTCGGGGAACGGGGAATAAAGGAATCCTGCAGCAGCAGATGGTGTTTCCCTCCAACCCCCCTCAAGACGCCCCGATCTCCACGTCACCCAGTCGGTTTGAAATGATGTGACAAGTCAGAGGCCTGAATCCAAAGAAGTGCAGCAAGTCCTGATTGAAACAACCTACCTGCAGGGTAGATTTGAAAGGTGCCACAGTGAGAGTTGGTGCTGTTTTGAAGAATTTTTTTCTCTTCAAATTTTGCTGCACTTTTGTAAAGTTGATGAAACACCACAGAGTTCTTTTTTTTTTTTTAACTTTTATTATTTAAAACCTTTGCCATGCACCATATCATATTTGATAAAAGCGTATAATTCAATTTTCGTTGCCTGATTAAACCTCGTGAAGAGGTTCTTAAAAAAACGCGCGGGGTTATTATTTTATTCGCAGTAATTACAGGTGGCGGTCGGGTCAGAGCGACGCCGAGCCCTTTTCCAGACCTCCCTGAACACCTTCCACTATTTCCACATGACTCAGACGAGCAGAGGCCACTCCATCTGAACAACGGGAGCTACATCTCCAGCTGCGTGGGGAACGGTTCAGCTTCAGCGGGAAGCGGTGACGTTTTCACCCGTGTCTGGGTCTGTCTCTTACCAAAATATCTCCTGAACCACTGGATGGATTTTAAAGTGAAGTGAAATGTATTTATATAGCACTTTTCAGCAGCAAGGTGATCCAAAGTGCTTTACGACACAGAATCAAACACAGAAATACAGAAAAACATCAATCAGGTAAATTTTAGCTAATACAATAAACTGTCCTCTAAGAGGAGGCATTTGAAATACAGAGATAAGATAAATATAACAGAGTAATGAGTAGTTTTAACTAATAATGTGATTGGTATAACTATTACAGGTAATTTGAGTAAACTAATAATCTGTAAGTCAGTCGGTGATGTATAACCTAAACAACAATCAGGTACAGATCAAATATAGAAATACAGAGATAAAAACATCAATCAGGTCAAAAGCAATTCTAGCTAACAGAACGGTTGATATAATGATATTGATAATGATAACAAGTCTTTAGTCAGACCCTCCAGGATTTCGCGATGTTGCGATCGCAACTATTAACTCAAAATCAAGCAAACCCCGCGAAATCGCAACTTTCCTGCAACTTTAACCCAATATTTATTGTTTCTAAAGTGATTCGCCACCGTTTCTGCGGTCTAGTCTCTTCTTTGTGGGTTTGTGTATCGTGGAATACAAAATAAGCCCAAATAACTCAGGAAGAAGACACGTGACGTCACTTCCTGTTAACATCAGAATGCCGGGAGCGTGCAGGAGCAGCGACCGAAGCCAAAATGTGCGCTAATGCTTCACATTTGCCCACAAAGATTTCAGCA
>NC_051431.1:3607748-3627890 GCF_001649575.2 Kryptolebias marmoratus
AGAAGCTATCAAAGTTCTCAAATAAAGCACCTTTTGAGAATGTCAATGTTTGTTGGTAATTATCTTACAAAACTAGGAAGTATTTTTGGTTTAGATATTAAAAGTTATGGTTTTTTATTGATTTTAGTAAAAAAAAATCACAACTTTTAAGAAAATGCCCCGCGAAATCCTGGAGGGTTTGTTTAGTATACTAAGTACAGTGATCTATAGATCAATGGGAATATTTTAAAGTCTATTATTTAACTGGGATTTAATGAAACAATCATTAGATGCACATCTAAACTGATAATTTTTTTTGGAACCAAGCTATTACAAGATGGCCATCACAGCTAATCAAACTCAGAAAACACAAAAGTGGCTATAAGTCAGTCCTCTGATTTTACAGATATTGAGATAAAATCTTGTGGTTGTAGTTGAGAATCATCCTCAACTCGTACTTTGTGAGTTTTTACAATGTCTTAGGAGTTTGTGCATAACGTAATTTTTTTAATATTCTCGGGTGAAATCAGTTTTACTGACAGAACCTGCCCCCCTTCAAATGTTGATCCACTGGACTGCAGAAAATATAGGAATAAAAGATCCTCAGCTCGCAGAATTAGCATTAGCACACGTCTCTGTACCTGAACCACAGGGTTTTTCAGCTGCAGGACTCGGGGAGAGTAAACTCCCCTCCGGCTGATTGATTAAAGACAAAAATTAAGATTACCAACAGATCCGAACAGTGTTTTTACCTAAAACATACATTCTTGTTCTCACCACGAGATCATCTTAGTTTAAAACTGTCAGGCGCCGAGCTAAACGCATTCCTTGAAGGAATGCTGGGACTTTAATTTATTCTTCACTCTGTCTAATCTGAGGCAGGCAAACAGATGTAAAATACAAGAGCTGTCATTTGCTTGGGCTGCTTACATAACATAAAACAAGAAGCTGAGCAATTCCTAACCTAATCAACAAAGCAAATTTATCTTAGTCCGATCTAAGTCCATTATCTGCGTGAGGGTAACAACAGCTGCTCTGTTGTAATGGAAATCTTAATTACACACATTAATTATGCAGGAAAAAAATGACATATAGGCTAATATAAACACAATCAGTTGAAGCACGAAGACATAATGGGCTTCAGATGACTCCAAAATGTGCTAAACTTAAAGATAAATGTGTTTGACATTGGCCTCTGTAGCCTGGAAGCCAAATAAAGACTCAGGCTCAGGTTTTGTTTCTATCAGTCTTCATCTTGGCCCATGATGGGATTTTTATCTTGAGGCCTGAGGGAGGGATCTGTTTGAGCCGAGTCTTGGACAGGCCTTGAGATAGTCTGCTATTACCAACACGCGGTGGCACAACAACCATCAATCTCTGCAAGTTTCAGCGTTGAGGAGCGGGACAGGGAACCGGTCACAGGCCGCCGCCGCCGCTTAGGATGCAGTTAGAGAGAAATGAGGTCTCCTCGACGCCGGGACATCCCTAATCAACCTCCGAGGTGGATGTTCTGTCAGCGACTGGAGTGTCTGAAGGAACAGCCGATATCAAACCAGTTATTGCACCCAACATTGTTTCCCCCTGATTGCAATCACATGTCCCGGCTTTTTCCTCTAACAAGCTCCGAAACTCGTGGATCTTCGTGGCTTCTTAGCGAACTGTCAGATGCACCTAAGCCTGTCTGATTTCCCGCTTTGACTCCACTGCCATTCCAATTCATTTTCTGTAACAGCAGAAGATAACTGGGCTTCCACAATGTAACGCTGATGAGATAGGTCAGTGGTAGTTTTCCACCTTCAGGGACTAATCTTTTTTCTTTTTTTTTTTTGTCCACACCTTGATGCTGACAGAATTCAGTGTTCCCCCCAAAAAAGTGCCAAACCACGTCGAATAAATTTTGCAGAAATCACAGAATATCTTAAGGAAAATTATTTATTTTTCCTTCTCATGTTCTGAAAGACTCAACTGCATCTCACAGGGCAACAGAAGGAAAAGAAAACCTGTGCCAGGATTTTAATTAAGTATGTTTACTTATGTTGGATGGACGATGATGATTTCATTTGCAGTTCACCTCACAGCAACCTATAAGAAAGTATACAATGTAAGAAAAAAAGACCAAGTCTGTGTGAGAGAGGAGAGCTGAGCACGAACTAGCTGTGTGCATTAATTTGTCGACTCTTTCAGATTCTGCTTTTTGTTGCCTAAAAATGGCAACAAAATAAACAGCAGCCAGTTGGTCCAAAAAGCAGGTCATTTTTGGTCATTTAGCTAAAACAAAAAGAAGAAAAAAACAGTATACAGGATGTTAAATTTGGGAGAAAATTAAGCTCAGAAAAATCAGTCTCAAATATGTTTCCCAAAATTGTGGAAAATAATGAAAGCAAGACTTAGATGCAAAAAAAGGCGCAGATTTGATATAAGTTTTATTCATAACCAACATAAACATCATAAACAATAAAAAAACTGTCACTCTTACAAGTGGAAACTTATATTTATTGGTACTATTAGTCATGTTGTACCCTTAGTTTAGCATTATCATGTTTCAGTTTATGTTAGCTTATTTAGCCTTCCTGTACATTTAGTTTAGTTTATCTTAGCTCATATTTTGACTGCCTTAGCCTGATTGTTGTTTAGTTTAGCTTCAACTTCATCGTGATTTTATTTAGAGTATTTTAGCTACTATTTTGACTGTTTTAGCTCATGTTCTTTCATGTCTGTTAGCAAAATATCTCATGAACAACTGGACTATTTTTAATAAACCTGCTGGTCGTAATAATTGGATGTACACTCGACCTTAAAAAACACAAAAATGCCATCAAATCAGTCAATGTTACAGATTCTGAGCTAACATTTGGTGTGGTAGTAGCTGAGAGTAATCCCCAACACATATTCTGAGGAGCACATAGAGCACATAACACCAGTTTTAAAGTCCCTACACTGGCTCCCTGTAGCTCAAAGAATAGACTTTAAAATACTGTTGTTAATTTATAAATCACTGAACGGTTTAGCACCACATTACATTAAAGATCTGTTATTGCTGTACCAACCGTCTAGACCCCTCAGATCTTCTGGTTCTGGACTGCTCTGTATCCCCAGAACCAGAACCAAACGAGGAGAAGCAGCTTTCAGTTTCTATGCACCACAAATTTGGAACAAACTTCCAGAAAACTGTAAAACAGCTGAAACACTGGGTGCCTTTAAATCTCAACTTAAAACCAACCTGTTTAGAGTTGCTTATGGCTAAATTAGGGTTCGAGTGCGCGGTTTTGATGTCTTTGATGTTTTTCTCTTTCTTACTGTTTATTCATTGTCACATGCTGTTTTTATTTTGTTTTTTAATTATGTAAAGCACCTTGAAATGCCTTGCTGCTGAAATGTGCTATACACACAGTTGTTGTACAGTTGTTGTTTTAAACGAGGTATTTGAAATCAACTCTGTGTGCCTTCAGTGGTTTTCTCATTAAATCGTGATTTTATTGAAACATTTAGGAAATATTTACTGGATGTATGGCTTCAGCTGATTGACTATTGGAGTCAATACAATTCAAGATGGCCGATTTATGGCTATAACTCAGTAAGTTTTACAGGTTTTAAGCTAAGACTTGATGTGATAATAGCTGAAAGTCATTCCCAACTCATGTCATGAGCGTAACTTCAGGTGACGCTGTTAAAACGACTCCAACATTTCTCCACACAAGACGAGCCGAGCCTAAACTTCTGGCAGCGTTCCTTCAAGGAATGCCAGGCCTTTAATTGATAAAGAAAAAAGTTCTGATTTTATGCCAATAAAAAAAGCCACAGAAGACACGAAGTCGTTGTGTTTCTGTTTTTAAAAACAGACGTTCAGACATTAAACCACTCGCGCACTGCAGTTGTTTCAGTTTCACATTTTAGCCTTTTAGCTCCGAGGATCACATCCAGCTTCTGTTTTATTCGTTCTTCGTTTGGTTTCTCTGAGTCTGGTAAGCTTCGCAAAATGCCAACAGATTGCATGACTTAAAAGAAGATTATAAAAATCTGTCGGAAGTTTCTCAGTCAGTCACATTTATACCTCAGCGTATGTTTGTCTGCTGCATGAAAACAAAAGTGACTGGAGGCTAAAGCACAGGTGGCAACGAAAGGTCTGATTACTGTTAAACCAGCTGGCTCTAATTTATAATTAAGATAATTTAACGATGCGATAAAATCAAATATGAGTTTAAAGAACAGTCTTTACCCTCCCAGTTAGAAGCCCTGCATGTTCTGAAAGTTGTAAAAGTTTCTTCTGAAATAAATTAAAAGCACATCCCTGAAAAAGATCAAGTCAAATTTTCCTCACATTTCTAAAAACTCAAACCTAATCATTTTCTGTGGGAAGCTAAAGAGAACATCATAACCTTATTTTTCGGTATCGAAAGGCTCGGGGGGCGCTAAATATAACCTATCACGGATGACTTTTGTACATTATGTATCTTGCCTTCCTTAATTGCTGTGGTTTGTTCACAGCAGGAAGAGGTACGAAAGCCAGCACACCACCGCTTTTTTCCACGCGCAGGCACTGCGGGCAGAGACTATGGCTCATTATGCCGTGGAAAGCAAATCATTTCCAATAATTCTGTAAACTGAACCGACATCGAACGCGTTGCCATTAGTTTATAAGGTCTGGGAGAATCAAACTCTGCTGAATTTACATCTCTAATTAAAATAAAATCTCAATCTTTCTGTTAAATTCCATGGACGACATTTCTTTCTTCTGTTATTGTTTTGTTATTAATTGGGTGAACACACTATCAATTTTTTTGTTTTTGTCTTTGTTTCTTTGTGCTGCTTTAACCATTTATTTATCTAAATGTTCGGCTCGTTTAGGAGATGGGTGGTCTGACTTTCGGTTTTTGTAGCTTTCACACATTTTAAAATAAAATCCCCATATAAATACACAGAGATCTCTTTAATTCCTTTACAAACACTGGCTCTGTTTGAAATCGGCGTCAGCACACTGGCTGTTTTTGTCGTCTTGGTTATGATTTGCTGCTGCATAAAAGATTCAACGCCTCAACGTCGCACCTATCACCTTCTTGTAAATACCTTCTAGTGTTTGTTCAGACGTCAAATTAAACTCTACGGCTTTGTTTGTAGAAAGATTTTAGGCAGAGATGATTTCCTTCAAATCTAAAATCTAATTTTTTTGACATTAATATTGATTTATTTCTCCATTAATGAGCCAATGCTCACTCTGTTGTTTCCTGTTTATAGTTTATTTTATACATTTTTTTAGAAGAAAGAAAGCAAATATAGTTTGTTCTGCAGCTTTTAACTTTTTGTTTGTCTTTTCTTGTTTTAACGTCTCAGTTTTAGCTTTTTCAGCAACATTTGGCAAAACCATTTAGCGCCTGACATTCAGATTTCTCTTGTTTTACAGCAGAAGTAGCCTTTAATGATTAGTTAAAACGATCAGTCGTTTTGTGCAGTTTTGCCAGTGATAATTAAAAAGCAGCACAGAGGCTGCAGGTTCGAGCTCAGGTTGCAAGAAGAAAAACAACAACAACCTTTAAAAAAAAAATATTGCAGCATAATAGAGTAACCTAGAAGAAAAAATACAGGAATTACTTGAATAGATGTATAATATTCCCACTGATCTATAGATCACTGAACGGCTTTGTACCTAGTATATTAAAGACTTATATCAACCGTTCTGTTATATAAAGTCTCGATATTTTAAAACGTTTCCTCTTAGAGGAAAGTTCATTCATGTCCAAACGGTCTGTTAGCTTACACATCACTGACAGACTTCAACATATCATAATAAAGACCTGTATTGAGGTAAAGATTTTCACCTGCATTCCTCCTCCTTCACCTCACCCGAGTTGGTTGATGGAAAGAGACAATACCTTAAATTTAAATATTTATTTTACCAAAAGCAGAGAGAAACCACCGGTTATTACAAAGATAAAACCAAATGCATTTGGGAGACAATCCTCAAATAAAATGTGGGAAAACACATCACCTCAAAGTGTCAGCTAAGTGCCCCAAAGATTGTCTGAGGAAACAAAGGATGTTCTCTGGTTTTAATGCTTAGGTCCCCTCCCCTCCTTCAGAGGGTGCCGCTCTTCTCTGGAGGTCAAAGGGCAACTTCTTCCCCCTTCGTGCCTGGCACTGTGGCTCAAATCCAGGGCTTCTAACACATNTAATCAAATGTTAAATAAAGCATGGGAGAATAAATACAAGGCCTTCTATTCCACAACATTTAGATTATATATGCAGAACTGCTGCTCTTCTTATGATTAAATGCTGTTTAAGTGAAAGCTTGGTTTTGTCTAATTCCACACCTGTTATATCTGTTATAGTTATACTTTTATTTCTGTATCTGTAAATGCTTCCTCTTAGAGGAAAGTTTATTCATGCTTAAATGGTCTAAGTCAGAAGTATTACACATTAAAGATCTGTTATTGTTATATCAACCCTACTCTGTTATAGTCATACCAATCTTACTATTAGCTGAAATTACCTGATTGATGTTTTTATTTCTGTATTTGATTCTGTACCTGATTGTTGTTTCTGTGTTGTTGCTGAAAAGTGCTATATAAATAAATTTCACTTCACTATAATGTTTGAAAAGATGTAACCAATATACGACAAAAAGAATTAGCTTCATAAAAAAAAAAAAAAAAAACACTTTATTTGAGAAAAGCTCATCGTTTGCTTGAACAGAAGACAATAAAAGTAAAATTTATCACCGGATTCCTTAAAGTGGAGATAATTATGTTTTACCAAACAATCATAAATTTAGAAACAAGGAGCTTTGAGTTGTTCTGGTAGATGAAGCACAAAACAAGATGCATATTATAATGTCTCAGAGCGTTCAAAGAAATGGTACAAAAACTAAAAAAATGTAATATTTCTTGCAGAATTAGAAGTTTTATTTAAATGACTCATTTGAAGACATATAGGAAGTTAAAAACAAAAATCCGAAATCAAGATTTTTTAAAATGAAGCTGTTTTCTTAAATAAAGGCCGTGAAGGGGTTAAAGAAAAGTAATCTAAGAAATTATTAATCGTTTCACTGGAGCAACTCCTCCATTTTACAGTGTCACAGAGTGACAGTTTAACTCAATTTCCTCCTCTGATTCCCCCGCCCCCGCCTACCTTGTTACTATTTTGGAAACATGTCCCATCTGGCTTCTCTTCACAACAATACTGCCCAATGAACTTTCATTTCCTCTGTTGTTAAATAGAAATGAGTCTGCTCTCCAACACAGGTGGGAGGCACACTTAATTGACTTGTGTTAACATGTTTGCATGCCTTGTACACCTGGTCTCTTTCTATAAACACATTTTATCAATGCAATTTATTCCAGTCCTGTGATTTGACAGCTAACCCAGTGATGGACAGGCAAATAACGCCCACAAAACGGTCTGACTTCGGCGTTACCGAGAGGATCGTTGAGGCGAAAGCTTCACGTGCGCTAAAATATGCGTCTGAGTTTGTAAGTAAGTAAAAATTTAAGTGCTTTACATAATAAAAACATCAGTAGGATTACATTACAGTAATCAAAAACATCATTACAAACATCCAAAAAAAACACACTAATGTTTTAATAATATTTTAGTAATATTTTGTTCAGAGCAATTGAATTTGTTTGCGGACTACTAATCAAAGGCAGCTTTAAACAGGTGAGTTTTCAGCCTTTAAACGAATTTAGTGTTTCGGCTGTTTCGCAGTTTTCCGGGAGTTTGTTCCAGATTGATGGTGCATAGAAACTGAAAGCTGCTTCTCCATGTTTGGTTCTGGTTCTGGGGATACAAAGTAGACCAGAACCAGAAGACCTGAGTGTTCTGGACGGTTGATACAACGATAATAAGTCTTTAATCAGTTCAGTGATTTATAAAGTAATAGAAGTATTTTAAAGTCTATTCTCTGAGCTACAGGGAGCCAGTGTAGGGACTTTAAAACCGGGGTGATGTGCTCTATTTTTCTGGTCTTAGTGAGAACATGAGCAGCAGCGTTTTGGATCAGCTGCAGCTGTCTGGTTGAGTTTTTTGGCAGACCTGTGAAGACGCTGTTGCAGTAAACGAGACGACTAAAGATGAACGCGTGCATAATTTTCTCTAGGTCTTGTTGTGACATTAGTCCTTTAATTCTGGAGATGTTCTTCAGGTGGTAGAACTGTTTTTATGTGTCCCTTCAGGTTCAGGTCTGAGTCTATTACTACACCCAGGTTTCGGGCCTGATCACTAGCTGTGCGCTGACTCTCGATCGTTCCTCTTTAGGTCCAAAGATAAAAAATTTCCGTCTTGTGGCAACGTTAAATCAGATGTTGGTGTAGTTTAAAGTTTGTGAAGTGTTAAGGGGAAGGGCAAATAGGATCCCTGAAGCTCTGTGTCAAATTAAAAAAAAAGAAAATGATGACTTAGTGGGAGCCCAATTTGTCTTCCGGAGCTTTGAGAGGCTAGAGCTACATAAAGAAGAAGAAGAAGAAGAAGAAGAAGAAGAAGAAGAAAGCATCACATTCTGGCTGGCTATCTGTAGGCTGCATCACAGGTTTTTCAAATGAACATCACTTTCATCTCATCTGCTGCTTGACAGAACTTAAATTGGATCCCAAAGAGAGTAACATGATAGAAATGAAATCATTTCCATTTTTTGCCTACATGCCGCCCATCAGCATTGTTGATTTGAAGACGTGTTTTATTTAAAATTACACAAACGCACTCCCGGAAAACTTTTTCAAATCAAAAGTCAAACCGCTTGTATGGAAGTGTCAGGAGCTGAATAGTTTTTCTGTTATCGCAGACGTCTGACGGCGCCTCAGTCAAGGTTGAAAAGCTCACTTTTCCTGTCGTTGGTTTCTCGTCTGGATGCTAAATATTTATTCTTCTTCCTCTCTGTTTTTCCCTCCGCGAGACAATTTCAGTGTCCCTTTAAAACAAGAACCACTTGATGGAAACTCTTTGTAACTTCAATAGTGCACAGCAATGACAATTATGCTTTCTATTACAAAACTATCCCCTTATTTTCTACACAATTAACCCTGGGCTAACACTAATTTAGGCCTTCATTGCCCACAGGATACTTCCTTGAGATGATGAGTAAACAGAGGACTAGCAGAAGCATAAATCTCTAAAGAATAAAGAAAAAAAGCATGCATCTATGCAGTTTTTTTTAAAAATCCCATGAGTAAATAGTGCATTAGCCTGATGAACAAATAAGAATATTCATGAGTCCGTTGTCTTGCCCCTCGGTGATCTATAATTAAATGTGGACACAACGAAGAGATGGATCAAGTACGGTGCTGGTTTTGCTTTTTTCATTAGATTTACTCGCAATTAAAATATAACATCAGCCTCGCTATAAAAAGAATTAAAGTGCTCTAAAAAAGAAATACAATAGGTATATGTTCTGGATGACCGACTAAAGTAATCTAAGTGACGTGGAGCAACTTTTGTCCTTTTTAACCTTAAATATACACAAAAAAATCTAATACCAGGACATAAGGTTGCACAGTTATTGAAACTAAAATTCACAAAAGTGTTTTACATACAGATGCGGATAAATTTGTTGGTAACCTTCCACGATAATTAAAAAATGATGTGACTGAAGATTGTTTCATCAGGGGTTTGTTGATGTGTGTTTTGGTGAATTTCTGTCCGCCATTTTTGTGTTTTTCGCCCAACAGTGGAGCCCTTCTAGGTCTTCTTCCATCCCATTATGATTCAAAACACAACCTATGGTGCAATCAGAACTTTGACCTTGGAGATCAGCTTGAATGGTTTTAGTTAATTTCCTTGGCTCTTTTTCAACCATCTGCACTTTCCATCTGATCAACCTGGGGTTGCATTTTCTCTTGCGTCCATGTCCTGGGAGGTTGGCCGCAATCCTGAGAACCTTTATATTTTTCAATAACATTGTCAGCTGTGGTCAGAGGAACATGAAGCCGCTTGGAGATGGTTGTGTAGCCTTTACTGTCAACATGGATATCTTTAATCTTCTTTCTGAGCTCCTCAGATAGCTCTCTACAAAACTGAAAACAGTAATCAGAGCTGTCGCCTCACAGCAAGAAGGTCGCAGTGTTACAACCCTGCTGCGGCCTTTCAATTTAATTCAATTTATCCATCCATTTTCTTTACCCACTTCTCCCTTCCGGGTCGCGGGGAGCTGGTGCCTATCCCCAGCAGTCACTGTGCGAGAGGCGGGGGACACCCTGGACAGGTCGCAAGTCCATCGCAGGGCCACATATAGACAAACAACAATTCATGCTCTCACTCACACCTAGGGACAATTTTAGAGTCACCAATTAACCTAACATGCATGTTTTTGGTCTGTGGGAGGAAACCGGAGTACCCGGAGTAAACCCACGTGTGCACAGGAAGAACATGCATATTCCACTCAGAAAGACCCCAGAGAAGCGATCCTGCAACCTTGCTGGGAGGCAACAGCTCAAACCACTATTCCACTGTGTCAATTCAATTCAAAGATACTTTATTAATCCCAAAGGGAAATTAAATGTTGTTGTAGTTCATAATCCTGGTTTCGTTAAAGAGTTGTTATATATGCTGATGGCTGTGGGCAGGAAGGGTCTCTTGTAGCATTCTGTCCCGATGTGTCCTCGGTCCTGGTGTCCTCAAAAAGCCCCACCAGGTGAGCCTCGCTGGCCTCCTGGGGAGCCATGATGGCCGAGCTCTGGAAGCTCAGGTTGGTCTTGAAGTCCTGGGCGATCTCCCGGACCAGGTGCTAGAAGGGCAGCTTCGGGATGAGCAGCTCTGGAAGTGGTGGATTAACGGGCAGTCTGCTTGGTTCTGGCCATGACTGGACTTCAGGGTTCTTCACATTTAACACTTGTTGTCATGGTTACGCATCATAACAAAATGTCCAAAAGTAAAAAAAAGGTTTCGGTAAAAATCCTTCCAGCTGCACAGCATCCTATACCAGAGGAAATAATCATCCAAAAAAAATGATTTACATCAAGAAAAAAAGAGGAATAACATGTTCAAAAGCAATATCTCAGAATAAATGTAACAGAGCTACTCCAACATGCAGCCACCTCAAGCAGCGCAATTCTAGAAGCTGCATGGAGTTTGCATGTTCTCCCCATGAATGCATGGGTTTGACTCTGGCGTCCTCCACAGACTAAAAACATGCACGTTAGGTTAACTGGGAACTCTAAATTGTCACTAAGTGTGAGTTTTGTGCATTAATGGCAGTCTGTCTCATTTGTCTCTATGTTGCCTCCATATGTTTACAGATACTGAGCTAAACTTTGGTGTGGTAGTATCTGAGACTGATCCTCAGCACATGCTCCAAGTACATCTTGCAATATTGCATAAAATTCTACAGAAGAGCACCGATGAGTTTTGACCAAAACGGCTACAGCTGTCATTTCTCAACACAAGATGATTTTAGTTTAAAACTCTGGCGTGACAGGTGGTGGATGATATGCATTCCCTCAAGGAAAGCTAAGCCATTAATTTCAGAACTGTGGAGAACTAAAGATGAGTAAAATCTGTGGTATAACGAGTACAGTATAAAACTCAATCATTAGACTGTCAGAGACAAACTTAGGATGAGATTTCTATTTTAGTAAAAAAAAAAAAAAAACCCTTCTGCATGATTGTCAAGTGTATTTCTCAACTTCTAAAGGTTGGTAAGCACATTTTCTCCTTACAGTTTCTGTATTTTTCGTTTTATTTACACGTCCTCAAATTGAGACTTGCATATTTTGGGAGGCCAAGCAGAAAGGACGGAATAATGACTGCCTGCTGAGGTAATATATACTGCCTCGTGTCAAGTTGTGTAAATCACAGGGGCAATCATTAAGATGGTTAAAGTAGTACACTGTGTGCTCTGTGATTATGTTCTATAAACAAACCATGTGGCGGAAGGATTAACATGGTCCAGTGGTGTTTTTAGATCAGGAATGGGGGGGGAGGCGAAGTGGGGAGAAAGCAGCAACCTGCAGCTCGAGGCTTTGATCATCACTGATGCTGAGTGTAGTGATTTACTGCACCACAAAGTCTTTGAAAGTCCCTCTTCTGATGCTCCGGGCC
The DNA here is from genome assembly GCF_001649575.2 of Kryptolebias marmoratus. NCBI lineage: Eukaryota > Metazoa > Chordata > Actinopteri > Cyprinodontiformes > Rivulidae > Kryptolebias > Kryptolebias marmoratus. The sequence continues at coordinate 3,619,749 of NC_051431.1, forward strand.
GGTCAGTCCTTTGAGCTTCAGTTTTTTTTATTATTATTATTCATCTCTGTGGAGGCATACAAGATGGTAATTAGATCTGGACCGATACTTCTCAAGTCCTTACAACAATTCATTTGCTCTTTCATGTAAGTTATGCTCATCATCTTATCAACAGACGTGCAACCAGAAACATACTTTGGATTACTGTGTGCGTGTGTAAACATGCAAAATGTATTAAATTAATTAATCATTTCATGAAATAAAAAATGCTACTTGTTCGATGTTTTTACATTTTCCACTCTGGGTTTGAGAGTCATATACACGTGTGTCTATTTCATAAATAATCTGTTCATCAATTTTTAATTCTAACGCCAATATTTTATTCTATTCCTAACAACAGCTGCAGATTCAAATGCTGAAAATAAATTACTGACATGGTGAGATCCAGAGATGATAAGATTCATAAAATTGTTTAAAAAAAAGAAAATAGAAGAGCTAATTAAAGGCCTAATATTCCCTGAAGGGATGCATAATGTTCGCTACTTTTTATGGCAGAATTTTAAACAAAAATTATTTTATGTTATGCGTGATCTCATTCAGTAACGCAAAATGACTCTCAGCTACTACCACATCAGACTTCAGCTCATTATCTGTAAATCTGACTGAGTTGCAGCCATTTTTGTGTTTGCTGAGGTTAAATAGCTGTGGCGACCATCTTGAATTAGGTTGATTACAAATCTTAATGTTTCTGAGAGAGCAGTGCTCAAAGCATGTGTTGGCGATTACTCTCAGCTACTACCACAGCAAAGTTTAGCTCAATATCTGTAAAACTGGCTTAATTAAAATAATTTTTTAGCTGTGGTAGCCATCTTGAATTTGGTTGCCTTCAAATGTTAAAGAGTTGTGGATGAAAACTCAGTGAATACTTACTGAAAGTTTCATTAAAATCCATCCAGTGGTTCATAAGATATTTTGCTAACAAATAGACAGACCTTTGCTTTTGGTGATGGACAATAAGAAAACCTAAAGACAGCAAACAGAAACTGAATACTGACAGCATTTTCTAAAAGTGTAATGGAAACCAAAGCGTTCAGCTTTAGCAGCACAGCTTCGGTTGAAGTAAATCCTTTTTAAAAGACAAAATGTCTCGAAACTCAAAAACCCAATGTTGTCGACTCAAAGGTTAATTTCCAAGACATTAGAACTCATCAGTTTATCTACCATCAGCTTTAATCACAGCTCTGTTTGCTCCATTCTGTCTGTGGAGCATTTCCTGCCCGAATCGTTCAGTTTCAGCTGTGCATTTCTTTTTGTTACGCTTTTGGTCAGACTCGTGCCAAACAAGCCTTGTGAGGTGGATTCTAGCTGGTTGAGCCTGTCATGATATGACTGATGGCTCACCTTCCAACAGTTTGTGCACAGCCCAGAGGTTTGCTCGGGGTCGCTGTCCTGCTAAATGACAAAGTTGCAACCTTTTAAATGGATTCCTGGAGGAACAGCACGTCACTGCAAGATGAAGTGATGCTCGTGTCGGTTCAAGACGTTGCCAGCAGGGAAACACTCACAAACCAACGCTGATCCATGTTTTCATTTTTCTAATAAACAACACCAACACAACCGTTTGAACTAAAGATCTCAAACTTTGATTTATCTCCCCACGAGCCTCTCTCAGTCATCCTCAGTGCTTTATGAATGGTGCTTGGTTCTCTCTTTGCGGGAATGGTTTCTTTATGAAAACTTCCATGGTGGGCCTTCCCACAACAGCTGCTGCGTCCTTTTAACCAGTGGTGTCCAACCCTGGTCCTCGAGGGCCACTATCCTGCATGTTTTACTTGTTTCTCTGCTCCAACACACCTGATTTGAATCAATGGGTGATTAACAGGCTTCTGCAGAACAAGAAGAGGTGATTTAACTACTGAATCAGGTGAGTTGGAGCAAGGAAACAAGGAAAACATGCAGGATGGTGGCCCTGAGGACCAGGATTGGAGACCCCTGCTTTTAGCTTTCAGTTGAGACGTCTGTCATTGAGAAACATGGAGGAACCTGTTCTCCAGCAGAAGGTTCCTTGGAGCAGTTAGGAGTGTGCTCCAGGTCAGCTTTGCTGACTGAACACCACCAGAAGATGCAGAGTCAGCATTTACACATTTTTATTTTGTACTTTGTTGTTATCTACTTCTGCAGACTTTGTGTACTTTAACCATTTATATATCAGAATATTTAGCTTATTCAGGAAAGGTTTGCTATGACTTGTTTTTTTTATGTGACTATGATGTAACTTTTCAAAGCATCTAAATATTTTCTACAAAGAAATACACTGAGATCTCTTCAATCCCTTCAGAAACATTGTTCACTTTAAATGAACCTTTAGCTGCTTTTAGTTTGCATTTTTTTACCATTTAGTTTGTAGCTAGTGTTTTGCTTTTTTATATAAAAGCTTTCAGCTTGTCTTCTGCATCTTTAAGATTTAAAAGTAGATTTCAACAAAGTCATTAAGCATTTATGATCCATTTTCATTCCAATATTCAGTTTTTCTAGTTGTTTTGGTTTTGGTACAATAATTTGAAATATAAACTCTTTATTTCTTCTTTTTTTTTGCAAAAAGGTTTGAACGGTTTTAGTCTTTGCCTCTGTCCATCTGTTAACAAAATATCCCATGAACTACTGGACAGATTTTAATAAAACTGAAATAAACTGATGTACATTTACAACTGGTTAAGGTAATCGGTAACCTTTAGAGTCAAACCATTCAACCACAGCATTAGACAACACAAACATGCCTTTTACAGATATTAAGCTTTTGCAATATTGCCTGAGTTTTTGTTTAACATCCTTTAAAAGGTTTGATGAAAATGGCTTTTTGTCCACTTTCTGCACAAGATGATTTAAGTGTAAAGTTGTAGTTTAAAGCTTTAAAGGTGATATACATGTCGAGCCATTACAAAATAATGTGATAGCATTGCAGCAAAACCATCTTCTGTCTTTGAACTTGATTAGAGTAGATTTGCTAAAATGTTACTCTAATGATGGATTGTTAAGTAGAGAGTAAGTAAAACCAATCCTCTTATGAAAAAAGGTGAAGAAATGTTCATTTACTTGAAAAATGATGTTTGTTTACAATCAATAAAGTCGAGAGTCTGCATCAAGATGTTAAAACTGTAATGCTTTCCTCTATTATCCATGCTAGCCCTATGCTTTATTTTTTATTCTTTAAGGACCTTCAGTGTTTGTGCATTCTGCTTTCATCCGGCACAAAGCTCAGCAGGAAAATATACGAGGCTGGCAACAAAGAGACCTGAGATGTGCGAGCATGCTACACTATGGGAACGCTCCAAGATCTTATTTGTGCTTTTCATGCCTTGAGCCTCTTGTCTCTAATCTGTGCCACTTGATGTGTAGGTGTGCATGGGTGTGAAATATGCTTTCCTTCCATGGCAAGGATCGCGCATTGTTCTTGCCAACAGGAAGGAGAAAATTATTTTGGCAAGATTTGACACCATTTCTCTAAATCCCACAAAGCACCTACAAAGCAGATTGAAATGAGCTGTGTTGCTCTGGGCATTTGGTGTCTTTGTGCACACCATGACATCATCATTTCATGAGCAATTGTGTCAGTCACAATACAGACGATAGCGGATGTCATGACCCTTAGATAATTGCGGCGTCTCAAGGGAAGCCTTCAGGAAACAGACACAAGATGCTGTGCTGCGTTTTCTCTTCAACGGAACAAAAACACAGCATTTCTTCTGCAAGAAACACAGTCTGTCGATGTTTCAAGTGGATACTTTACAGGCATAAACACTTAAAATGCTACAGTATCAATTACGTATAACAAAATACAGATAACATATTGATAATGTTTGTATTTACTCTATAAGGTCACACAAAAACAATTATATTGTCTTATCTTATAAGCCAGAAATGATTAAAGCTGGTTTAATCAGGGCTGTTGCTCCTGTGAGAAACATTATTTATAACCCTCATATAAATTACGGAGACCTTCATTATTTTCAAATATTTCACACAACTACATTTTAATCCAGATGTTAAAAATACATGGATGGTGATTTAACAATTTAATACTGAAGGCAGTCTCTGTTACGCTCTTTATTTGTGCATAACTCTGGATAAATTTGTATAATTTTGTATTTAAAGACCTATCATTCCTTGCATGGACTGCATATCACCTGCTACCGTTCATGGCAGGGTTTTAGACCAAGGTCAGCTTGAAAAATGGGTTTTTAAATTACCAAACAAAAGAAAAATCACAAAAATCAAAAGAATCAGTTAGAGTTGCAAAAGAGGTCAACTAAACAAACTGTACATTAGAATGTAACTTATATATTGAACTGATCAAACTAACAATTTACCTTGCAAACTGACCAAACAGAATGACACAAAATGATAACTTTTATAGTCATTTAACCCCTTCCACACACTCACACACACACACACACGTCTCTATCTTTGCAGGGACTTTCCATTGACTTCCATTCATTTCTACACCCTAACTACAGCCTAACCCTGACCCTTACCCTAACCATTACCAGTACATAGCTAACCCTAAACCAAACCTAAACTCAATTCACACCTTAGTCCTAAACCGAACCCCTAACCAAAAAACACAATTTCTCCTCGTGGGGACCAGACCACTTTTTAACCAACCACATGTTGTTCTGTGTGCTTGCCCTAATTACTGCCACTACTACCAACTTTAATTGGTTAATCAGTTGGAGATGTGAATCCGCCAATTTTAGATTTTTTTGAAAAATTTATTAAAATTTATCCAGTGGTTCATCAGATTTTTTGGCAACAAAAAGGCACCTCACCTCCACACACACACACACACACAAAACAAATAATATCCTTCTTCCTTTTGGCAGCAGACAATAATTAAAGGATGCTTGTAATATTTATTGACCTCTAGTGGTGTAGATATAAATTGCAACTCAATGGTACAAGACAAAACAAGAAGACAATTAAAACACAGCAAGTCTTATATTCAAATAGTTCTAAACAAATAAAATCATATTACTTTGTTTTCGACAACAGACTGCTGTAAATTTTACATCCTGGAGTTTTAAATGGTAATGATAAAATGACACTATAGTCTAAAACAATGATTCCCAAAGTTGGGGTCGGGACCCCAATGTGAGTCACCCAACACCAGTTAGGGGTCCTTAGATAATCCCCAGATATCAAGTTACATTTAAAAACCCAGTTTCCATGATATATTTACACCATAATTGTTACAGAGAATTGAAATACAAGTCATTTAATGATTCCAAAAATAGCTTAATGGAGGCTAAGACTGTTTGTGTTGTCATTATGATCTTATTTAATTGGATCATTACCATTTTTGGATATTTAAACAGCCAACAGATGGGGTCCCACACTTTTGTCAGTGTTATTTTATGGGTCGGAAGCTGAAAAGTTTGGGAACCACTGGTCTAAAACACCAAAGTTTTCTTTCTCACATGAAATTTGGTTTTGACACATTTCGACAAATTAATCCTCTTCTGTTTACTCCTTTCATACTGAGAAAGATGCTGAGTTTTATTTAAAACCTTGTTTTTTTTCTTGTTTTACCCAACAGCAGCCCTAATCAGAAAGTCAGAAATGTTGTTTCTCAGTTGGTTTTAGTTAACGGTGTGTTCTGTTGCTAACTTTGATAACTAATTTCTTTACCTGTCATGTTAGTGTCCTGTGCTGTCACTCGGGCTAATGTTTCCTTTGTTGTAAAGTGCTGTAATTCACTAACATCTGACTGTGCACTGTCAGACGTCATCGTGTTCATCCTTACGAGTTTTGCTGTGTCAGGAGAAAGGAGACCGCGGCTCCAGATGGTTATTAGTGCTGTAGCTGCTGAATGAAAACCCTTGAGTGAGGAAAGGAACCATAGTTTGGTGACTGTGCTCACTGAGAGGCTCTCTAGAGGAGACAACATGGGCAGTCTTAGAGAGGAAACTTAATTTTCATTAAAAAGTTGTAGATAGTAATTACTCTAATATGATCACATTAGACTTTTAATTTCTTTGATGAGAATTATCAGCTGGATGGTGGAGCATAATAGAACTAATTACATTTAGTTTCTTTTTATTTACTTTCCGTCATCCGGGAGGGACTCAGAGTAGAGCCGCTGCTCCTCCACGTCGAGAGGAGCCAGTTGAGGTGGCTCGGGCATTTGATTAGGATGCCTCCTGGATGCCTCACTGGTGACGTCCTGCCGGGAAGAGGCCCAGAGGAAGACCCAGGACACGCTGGAGGGACTATGTTTCTCGGCTGGCCTGGGAACGCCTTGGGATTCCCCCGGAGGAGCTGGCCCAAGTGGCTGGGGAGAGGGAAGTCTGGGTCTCCCTGCTTAGGCTGCTACCCCCGCGACCCGACCCGGGATAAGAGGAAGAAGATGGATGGATGGATACTTTCCTAAATTTTGACTGAATGTTAACCTTTGTGATGTTGGCTGTTAACCATTTTCAACCGTTTAAACCTGGTAGGGCAGCTGAAACGTCTCTGTCCCAATCTCAAAGTTTTATATTTTGCACCATCCATCTTTTCCTTTAACTTCAATCAGTTTCCTGGTTTCTTTTGGTGAAAAACATCCTCACACCACAATGCTGCTACCACCATGCTTCACTGTGGGGATGTTGGTCAGGTGGAGTTGAACCAGATACGGTGTTGTCCAAAAACTCAGTTTTCAGTTTTTTTGTCTCCCTGCACAGAATCAGGAGGAATGGTGAGAGTGATGACTCACATTTTGTTGTAATTCCACATCAAACGTTTCTTATATGATTTTTTTTGCTCACATTACAAACTGTATCATGTACAGTTTGAATATTTCAAAGACAAAATGTCCTAAGCGTAGATGCTGTGTTATGAAGACAGTTGCGCTGTCATGCAGTTCACACACAGACCACCTGCTGCAGTGCTGCTGCCTTCGGCTCCCTACGGGTGTCTGAGCTTTGACAAATGGAAGAGCTGATGCTCAACGGGGCTAAAATCTACAACTGTATTTGGCTTCAGTTTTATCACGAGCTTAAAAAAATTTAATCGTAAAATTGCAGACACATTCTCACGATTGCTGCCCATTTCAGAGATTTATATGACGCATTTACACACAATGCCTTTCACTTTTATTCAGCAAAACACAAAGCTTTTACTGCTGGTTACAATGATATGATGAAAGCACATGAAATAGGTTCAATGGTATAAAATGGGAACTCTTATGATGAGAACAATAACCCTCTGAGCAAGTGACTCTCAGTTCTGTAGTTCTCTTCCACATGTAAGACTTTAGTGTCATAATGGAGAGCAGCAAACAGACTCACAGGTAATAAAAGGTTCAAGGTGTTTATTTACAAAACATACACAAATGTGCAATTGTGGATGAAGCAGGGGATCTTGAGACAATAGGTTAGTCCCTTATCTTGAAGTTGACAATGTTTTAACAGGTATTTGTGTCAGAATGAATGATCTTACTTGTTCTTGGTTTTCTCTCAGGTGTGAGGAGGTAGCAAGGGGAAACCCAGAGAGGTGGAGGCTGAGAGTGGGCAGGCATGTGAGCGTCCAGGGATTCATATTTTATCTGTGAAGGAGGACCATCACATGAGAATGAGAGAAATCTTTAAAAAAGGAGCTCATTCGGAGGACAGGAGAACTAGCAATGAGCAAACTCCACATGCGAGTGTAAAACACTTTTCTCTAAGAAATACTCAAGTAAAAACAAATCATACATGTTGTCCACTAATTGTCACCAAAGTGACTGAAGAGAAATTAACTGAGCAGATCTTAAAAGAAGAGCTGATCAGGCTGATTGGACACAGGTGTGATCAGACTGATTGGACACAGGTGTGAGCAGCTGATTGGACACAAGTGTGAGCAGCTGATTGGACACAAGTGTGAGCAGCTAATTGGACACAGGTGTGATCAGCTGATTGGACACAGGTGTGATCAGCTGATTGGACACAGGTGTGAGCAGCTGATTGGACACAAGTGTGAGCAGCTGATTGGACACAAGTGTGAGCAGCTAATTGGACACAGGTGTGATCAGCTGATTGGACACAGGTGTGAGCAGCTGATTGGACACAGGTGTGAGCAGCTGATTGGACACAAGTGTGAGCAGCTAATTGGACACAGGTGTGATCAGCTGATTGGACACAGGTGTGA
>NC_051431.1:3628449-3649533 GCF_001649575.2 Kryptolebias marmoratus
AGGTGTGAGCAGCTGATTGGACACAGGTGTGAGCAGCTGATTGGACACAGGTGTGAACAGCTGATTGTACAGAGGTGTGAGCAGCTGATTGGACACAGGTGTGAGCAGCTGATTGGACACAGGTGTGAGCAGCTGATTGGAGCACAGCTTGCCCACAGCTCCACCTGGAGGGGAAGAAAAATGAGGAAAAAGAAGGAAGAAGGCCAGAGAGCCTGGAGCAGGCAGGAAACCTAACATTTTGTTTATGTTATCAGTGCAAAGTATGGTGAAATATGCACTGATTGTATTTTTAAATAACAAGTTTTAACAAAATATGTCCCTTAAAACATTTCTTTTAAGCCTTAGTTTCTCTTTCTTTCATAAATGTATTTGTTTTTTTTTTGCTTTTTTGTTGTTGTATAGTCATCCAGGATCTATCTGTGGTTGTGTTTTTCTTCTTCCCCTCTTCATCTTTATTCTGTATCTTTCAAAAGCAGTTCTATAACTTTTTCAAGGAGAATCACGTCTCTGTCCCGAAGGCATCTTGACCCTTCGGTTTTATTTTAACTGTTCAAAAACTCATTCACATTTACAAACTCGTGTAGAAGTTTACAGAGTTGAATGCCCTTTTCCCATTATCTTACTAGTTTCTTTTCCCCCTCCCCTCTGCTTTAATAAGCTGAAAAGTAAAATTCATGCGAGGGGCTCTCCAAAGATGCATTCTGAATTCCACTATAAAACAATTTACCATATATTCGACAGTAATGAGCCTCAGTGTTCAGTGCCTGAGCAAATTTAATTCACAGTGCTATATTAGATAATGAAATCCATAGATCAAGTTTAGGTGGTGCTTTTGCCAAGGCTCACAAGGAAAAAAAAATCAAATAACATTTGTGAAATTAATGCTCCTTTGTGAATATGACTTTTTGGAGCATTATTGAATATTATGTTTGATTTCTACTGTGCCTGTTTTTCTAAAGAAAATTAAAGTCTAAAGCACTAAAACACTGCAGATCAGTTGTACAATATGAAATGCTTTGCAATACGTTACCCACTGCATCACCTAAGCTCTGACACAGCATTTTGCTATTTTTGTCACAGGTTTCTGACAGGAATTCAGAGAAATGGATGTAAAGTGCATGTTCCAGTAACTACATGTAGTTATGTCTTGTAAGAATAAATTTAAATCACAACTTCTGGATGTGTCAGCACTCATGGCTGAGAAGTTTCTGCAACTTATTTTTCTATGTTATTCCTTCAGCAGCGTTTTACTCCTAAAATGCCCTTGAGGAAGCTGGTAAATCCTGCGTCTTAGTTTACAGGGTTAGCATAAGCTAAACGGATGATACTGCGAATGAACGTGTACGAGGGCAGCGTAAACGGTTCGGGTGCTGAGACGAAATAATTGAAAGCCTCGGGTAGGGAGGTGGAAGGGGCAAAGATTTCCCACACACAGTGAGAGATTAGATTTAATGCTGATGGAGGTTCATTTCTTGTTGAGAGCATAACACTGAGGCAATAATTCATTTGCTCATAAGGTGTTCAGTCAGAACTATAAGACAAACGCTCAGGTTTATGACTTTCTGTAATTCTGCAGCAGGAAATACTCCAGTTCTCTTTGAAGTGCAAACAGGCTGCAAACATTAACAGAGACTGGAGTGACACACTGCATGTACGGCTGTGACTTATAGGTAATAAAAGTGCATATTTTGGCTTTATCTGATGTAATAATGGACTCATATGGACATGTACAATATTTCTAGCAATGCAGCACATAACAGGGCTGGTTTCCTGCATGTCTGCAGTCTGTCAAACCACCATTTTAAAAAGAAATTGCACTTGTCAGAGTTCAGTTCTTAATGTCTACATCTGTCTTTTACTCTAGTTGTATAAAAGTATAAATATACAATTTAGGGTAAAGAATTTAAAAGATGAAAATGTAAATGTTGCAAACGTTTGTCATGCTTTTAATTTTTATACATCTGCACATCTCATGCTTTCCACATTTTTATTTTAGTCTTATACTTCTGCATATTTTAGGCTTTTGCACATTTTGAACATTTGTTTGAAAATGTGCATATTTCTGATTAGTGGTAATTGCATGCAACACATTGTTTTTGTGTGTTTATTTAGTTGTGAATCTCCTGACAGGACAAATTCCTTGTGTAAACTTGGCAATAAACTTGATTCTGATTCTGAAGTGGGGACAGTATGCATTAAAGAAAACACGTTTGCTATGATTTACCCACTGGCTATTTTCTATCTCCAGTTCCCATGACAGGAAAGTACCTGGTACATCCCAGGCTGTATTTTGTATTGCTACCAAAATAAATTCTGTAAGATACAGGAAACCAGGGACCAACGCTAGCATTAAATGCTCATTTTTGTTTTGCTCCCATTAGAAGACAAGCAGTTGCGTTTTGCACCAGCTGCAGACGATAAGGAGATGTCTGCTCTTTGCCCACATACAATAAATCACAATAATCTAACTGAGGTCATACAAAAGATTTAATAAATATATTTTTTGCAAATCTCTGGGAAAGACAGAGGGCTTTACTTTGGCTAGAAGTCATAACCGGGAAAAACAACAACTTGTTTTGACAACTGAGCTGATTTATTTCTAGGATGTAAAAGAGCCGCTGAAGAGTGTTTTTTAAATTTACTGACAAAAGTTTATATTTAAACTAAAGTCGCTTGCCTGAAGGGGAAAACAAGCAAAAGAGAAGTTTTATTTGGTTTCTTTCTCTTGAGTCTGTGTCACATCTCAGCACATATTGCAAGTTTCCCTCGTACAGATTATGTAAATCTTGCTGGTGTTTGTACGTATTACACAACAATATTTGGTTAAATCAGTGCAGAGGCACAGAGCCTTCCTGTCTGTTTTCATCAGCCGCCTTGACGTGACAGGAAAAAGCAAATTTGTCAGGTCTGAGTCATACATGGGGGCTGAGAGGGGGTGGTGGTTGCAAGGTTAATTGGCAGAGGGAATAATTGGCCAGTGGGCTCAATTTGTCTGATGGGAGGAATTGGAAACTAATCTTACTGTCTGTTTGGACGCATTCCATGCAATTCCTCAATGGAGGCATTTTTATCTAATGTTGTACGCTTGAGCCCCATCCCCCGCTCTGATCACACTCTCCTCTAATGGATCTGCTGGCTTTAAATAGGACATTTTGATGGCAGCGTGTTTAGAAAGTCACCAACCAATCAGCATTTTAAAAGATTCATCGTTCCTGAAATTTTGACATTAGGAGATTAGACTGGGTGGTACACTGGATGAGGATATTTTTCCACAATTACAACAAAATAGTTAGGAAATAAAAAAAATATATATATTTTATGAGTTTGATATGTTTCACAAGGATCTTAGTGATATATCTGTGGCATGTTTGGTCAAAATAAAACAGTAACAGTTTGTTTCTTTAACATCTCTTTTTACAGTAGCTGCTGTCATTAATGGCAGGCAGTCATGTGATTGCTTCTTGGTCTGTTAGCACAATATCTCATGAACCACTGGCTGTCAGACAGTAATCACTGAATGCACAAATAATAATCAGCAAAACAAATAGCTATAACTCAGTCAGTGTTACAGATACTGATCTGAATCTGGTGTGGTAGCAGCTCAAGATCATCGTCAACAGGTTCTCTGAGTGCCAACACATCTCGTTTAATCTCACATGAGATCGCTCAAAATTTCATTTACAAGGTTTGACCAAAATGGCCAAAACGTTTATCAAAAAATTAGATAATTTTACTTTAAAAACTGGCGGCAATCATGCGTTCCTTCAGGGAACGCTAGCAATTACTTACAAATGATAAGTTTCTGACAAGGCTTGGCGTGGATGGATTCAGCGCAGGTAGACAATGACAAAGTTTTAAGGTTTTCATTAAGGTCGCTAGGCTAATTGGAACACCAATTCCGGAACCAACATCAGGATCGGCCTTGTGGCAGGTAAGGCCGTCGAGGACTGGGAGAAGAGAGAGGCAGGAGTGTTTAGCCAAGGGCTTTGGCAGGAGAGAGAGTCCAAGGACAGGCGAGAGGTCAAAGCCAGGAGATCAGAAGAGAGCAACCAAATCCAGAGAGGTACGAACCAGTAATCTTTGTCCAGAGAGGGGAAGCGAGGTCGGTATCCGTGGGTCTGAGTCCGAGAAGGTAGCAGGCTAGGAGCAGGCAATGGTCCGTGGTCATGGAATCAGGCAGGAACTGAGACGAAGCGCTGGACATTTACTAGGATGAACCGTTCAATGATCTGGCAGTGAGTGGATGTGAGAGGCGAGCTTAAGTACAGACTGGAACAGGTGAAGATGGTTGCAGTGATTGTCACGGCTTGGAGTCTGGGGGGCGTGGCATAAGCAGTGAGGCAGTGGAAAGTTACTAGGAACAGAGAGCTATGAGCAGGAGGCGTGGCAGTAACAGCAGACTGTGACAGTTTCTGCAAGTTTCATCACAATCTGTGTTATGGTTCACGAGATATTTGACTAACAGACAAACCTAACCATTACCAGGACACATCTAGCTCTAAACCGGACCCAAACTCTTCTTACCTTAGCCCTAAATCTAACCCATAACCCAAAAATGACATTCTATTGTATTAGGATTGGGTTTTCGTCTCTTAAAGACTAAAAATCCTCCTAAGATATGTGAGTACACCAGAAAAGTTCCTAAAAAGGTAACAGAAACTGAGTACACACACTCACAGATGGGCAAAACCATCATCACAACCCTTTTAACCGGCGGTGGGCAATATTTGCAAAGATGTTGTGCAATTATAACATTAGCTTGTTCTGTTAGGTTACCTGAATATTTGCTGAAAGTTGACCTTTTATAAAGTAATTTTTCCATAATTAGCAAGACAGGAAAAAACAAGCAAGAACAGGACAATTTGAAATCACATTTTAGTTGGCATAAAAAAAGGAGGATAGTAAATTTTACTGATTGTTTTAACTGTAGTCTGTAAATCTGGCTCCAAACAAAGAGGCAGGTTTGTCGGTTTTTGAGCCTTTTGGCGCCCAAAGCAGGCGAAGTTATCCACAAGAAAAAGGGATTTCTTTCATAATGCATCTCTTTAATAAACCGAACACATGTTTAAAATGACCGTTTGCTGTTTGAAGTTATTATTGTAATCTTTCAGGCCTCTGAAGCTGCTTTCAGAAGCACCGTGCGGGTTTCCAGCTGCAGACCCTCTTTGCTGCTTGATAGCAGAGCTTTGTCTCCAGGGTATGATTTCTGTTGATGTCTATTTGGACCCACACAGACAGGCTCAGCAGAATTAGCATCTGAAATTGATTTTTCTCTCTGACAAAATGGAAATGAACTCTTCAGTGACTTTCAACCCGAAACAAATGATACAAATTTAATGGCGTTTTGATTTTATTTTATTTTTTTTATATTCTAACTCAGCTTAGAGCTCCTCGCACAACGACATTTGATTTTCTGAAATCAAATGAAAATGATAATCATGGGCGTTTGGATTCTGAGATTGAAATTTTGTGGTTTTGATGTCTCTAAAATTGGAACTTTTAATTGGAGATTTTGTTCTTGTCATTTGACTTGTTTCAGTCACTCAGCTGCTCAATTTGGAGCAAAGTCAAACATACTATTGATTAATTAGGGTTATTTTTGTAGCAGTAAATTAAGAGATCAAAGGATTTTCTGCGGTAAGCACTCAGAACGCTTTCATTAAAATGAGTGTAAATAAAGATTATGATAAATAGACGTTGTATTAGAATAATCAGAGACAATACGGATAATGATTTAGAAAATTAAAAATTTTAACCCCAGTGTCTTTTATTCACCAGCCTTAGAATCGCCACCAAACACTGGATATTTTTCCACGTCTCGTTTAACTATTTGAACACAGGTAAAAAAAAGTGTAGCATTCATTTAAGCAACCCACTGCCATGACAGAGTATTAAACTAAAACCATTTTATGATCTGGAACAGCTTGCAAAACACTAATCTTTAGCTCCATGTCTGTAAAACTGACTGATTTGTAGCCATTTATGTGTTTCTAACGATGCTTCGCTGTGGAGGCCAGCTTCAATAAGGTTGACTCTTCAAGTTATAGATGTTCATTCAATGATTACTTACTGAAAGTGTCAAAAAATCTGTTCAGTGGTTTTATCGGATATTTTGCTAAAATGGTCGAACACATTGATTGGACACCACTGCTCTACAGTGTTTTAACTTGGAAACATCTTCTGCTCCAGTTGCTTTGATTTTAAAACAGAGGTGTCCAATCCTGGTCCTGGAGGGCCACCATCCTGCAGGTTTTACTTGTTTCTCTGCTCCAACACACCTGATTTGAATCAATGGGGGATTAACAGGCTTCTGCAGAACATGAAGAGGTGATTTAACCTCTGAATCAGGTGTGTTGGAGCAGGGAAACAAGTACAATATGTAGGATAGTGGTCCTCAAGGACCAGGATTTGAGACTCCTGTTTTAAAACATTAGGGTTTGCCATGTCCTGGATAAGATTCTACACCAGGGGTGTCCAACCCTGGTCCTGGAGGGCCACTATCCTGCATGTTTTCCTTGTTTCTCTGCTCCAACACACCTGATTCAGTGGTTAAATCACCTCTTCATGTTCTGCAGAAGCCTGATAATCACCCATTGATTCAAATCAGGTGTGTTGGAGCAGAGGAACAAGTAAAACATGCAGGATGGTGGCCCTCCAGGACCAGGATTGGAGACCCCTGATCTACACCAACAACATTACTGCCCTTTCGTCTTCAGTGGCGAGCGATATGAAGAGCCATTTAGGCAGTGAAGATGCAAAATCTCTTATTTCTATTGTCAAACATCACACCACTAACGCATATTTCAGCTTCACAACAAATCTGACGCCACCTGAACACATTCTGCAGTCTGAACCAAGAAATCTTATTGTGGACTACGAATAATGATATATGATTTAGATTAAATTACGTTTTTATTTCCCGTCTGATGGTGGTTAAGTCAGTAATATTGCAGGAAAGATCTGACCAACATTTGACATAAACATGCTTTTATTTCAACTGATTTTGAAAGCATTGTTCACACACTGTGACACTTTGTAAAATTTTATGCCCATATACGAGCTTAATTTTCACGTACAGCTATTTTAAAATAATTTGCATATAAACATGCCTGAACTGTAAGTTTTCACACCTGGAAATGAAAACATCAGGAAATCTGAGCCACAGTTTCACTGTATGTGAAAGTAACACACTTTGCAGAAGTGTAAATTCTTTTTTTTCTGTATTCATAAGCAGTTTGAGGAGCACATTCATAACAAAAAACAAACAAAAAAACCCAAAAACAAACTACTGAATGAGATAAAAACCTTAAAGTTTAAAGCAAAAAGCTCAGGTAAGAGTTTAAAACTTCAGACTTCAGTTCAAACAAGGAGAGCAAGAAAGCAGCAGGAGCCGGGATGAAAAACCGCTGCTTTGTCTTTATTATTTAACATTTAGTTTCTATTCTTGGACACATAGCTCTGCCTTGTTGTAAATAAATCAAAGCCAAGAAGAGATCTAAGCTTTTTGAAAAAGGCTGCCTTCAAAATTGTGTTAAATGTGTAATAAATCCGTGGCTGTGATGTCTTGCTCCGGATGTGGAAATTTATGTATGTCATGAAAAATGAACTAGTTTAATCCAAATTTATTCTGTCACAAGGTAACAATTAGGAAAAAATAGCAAAATAATAATAATAATAATAAAAACAACCCCTGATTTCAGCATCA
Source organism: Kryptolebias marmoratus (assembly GCF_001649575.2). Lineage (NCBI taxonomy): Eukaryota > Metazoa > Chordata > Actinopteri > Cyprinodontiformes > Rivulidae > Kryptolebias > Kryptolebias marmoratus. The sequence continues at coordinate 3,636,155 of NC_051431.1, forward strand.
TCCTATCAGCTTGGGATAAAATGGAGACAGAAAACCCACAGAAATATGAATAAATTGACAGTTTTACCAACAGTTCAGGGGGAAAAATGTGCGCAAGCATTTCAAGGAGTTGCTGCAGAAAACAATGATGCAGTTAAAGTTTTACTGTCCAATTAGTTAGACATTAAAGCAATTTACTTTACAGTTATAGTACGATACAATGTCGTCATCAGCTCCAAGTCAGTCTGCTGCAGGAAAAAGAATCTGGTTTAGCTCAGGATCAGTAGGAGGTCATGGAGGTCATCAAACTTCTTATTAAAGATAAATAATTCCAGATATTTATATTGCAAGAAAATTAATCCTAGTCTCATATAGATACATTCCTGAGAGGCTTTGTGGGCACCTGGGAATCCATTTAATAGTGAAAAATGGAATAAAAAAAATGATAAAAAGGCAGCAAATCAAAGTAACTCTTCCATTGATTAAACTTCATCTGTGAGCTTCCATATCCACAAATCTTTGCTGAGCGAGGTTTTTACAAAAAGGCATGAAGGGTGAAAAAGGGTTTTTAGGCACTAAAGCAGGAGAAGCTTTGAAACAAAAAGATTTAATAAAAAACAAAAAAAGTGTTTTCTTTGTTTTAAATGTTCAGAAATCATCTTGTTTCCTACATAATTCCAGAGTCTTTCCAGTTTTTTTTTTCAAGTGCTAACTGATTGCACGAGATCTGTGTTTAACTTTTGGGGTAAACTGTTAGCAAAATGTCTTCCGAACCACCGATCAGACTTCAGCGAAACATTTAGACGGACGGGGAGACGAAGGCGAACCCAGAGTGCAGACTCATCTTAAGAAAACTAATTTATTAAATAAAAATAAACAAAAACAGAAAGGCTGACGTGGAACTAAGTACAAGACATGAACAGGCAGCGCATGGAGCAATGAAACTTATAAAACACAGAGGATGATCGGAAAGCGGGCACAGGTGCGGGAAACTCATTACTGACAGGTGGAGGTGGGCGTGGCAGAAGAACCACTGTAGACTGAGGATGAATAGAAAAACACTGGAAATAAAAAAGGAAAACAAGATAACCAACAAAAACCCCAAACCTCACACATTAAATGTTTAAACTGATCAGATGTAAGCAGGATACTCTCCATGATCAAGCTGATAACTGGACAAAGAAACATGAATATTAGCGTGAGACCGAACATGAGTGACGCACAGGTACACATTGTTTGAGAACTGCAGGTAAAACTTGGTCAATGTCATCCTGCTTGTAGAACAACGTAGTTCATTAGAACGCTCGTGTGGGACGTTCACCTCACTTTGACTTTCTGCTCAGATGATAACGAGTCAACCTTTCATCCGAGAGCGCCGCTAAACAATGCTTCCCTAATCATTAAGGCGGCTAAGCCTGCAGATGAGCTTGCTGCGTATAACGCACTTGTCACCGTAATCATTACTGACAGGACATGCAGCTGCTAATGATCTTCTCTTAATCACACTTAATCAAGTAATAATGATTTTGAGGTGAGAGATGAAGTGTCAGCTCTCTTCCCTCGCCATGCAGAGGCCCGATTGTTTCGCTCGACTGGTCCTGGTGTCAGCTGGGGGTGTCCGGAGGAGGCGGGGCCTTCTCTTACCGCCTCATGGAGTCACTTGTTGAGCTGATAACAGTCGAGATAAAACCTGAGGAAACTTTTCTTTCAGTGGAAGGTTGAGCATATCAGAAATATAAAGATCACATGTGCCATCTCCTGTGATGCTGCAAAAAGCATCACACTCAGATTATGCGTTCTGAATGACTCTCAGCTACTACCACGTGAAATTCTAGCTCAGTATCTGTAACACCGACAGAGTTAAAGCCACTTTTGTGCCTGCTGTGGTGGCCATCTTGAACTGGGTTGACTTCAGGAGTTTATCAATCGTAAATGTTCACCCAGTGAAGGCTGTACGAAAATTTCATTAAAATTTGTTAATTGATTAACGAGATATTTTGCTAACAGACAAAAGGAGTTGACTCCACCGATTTAACGAGAGCTCTTGTGTAATGATTAGCTCTCTCAATTTCTGTAAAATCGACTGAATTATAGCCTTTTTTTGTGTTTTCAACATTCAGTTAGCTGTGGCGGCCATATTTAATTGTGCTGTCTCTAAAAGTTGAAGATGTACAGCAAGTTTCAGTAAAATCTGTCCAGTGGTTCATGAGATATTTTGCTAACAGATAAAGTTGACGGCAGATAGTTGAAACTGTTAGCTCTCAGGATATCTGCTGGGGATCAGTCTCAGTTACTACCACATTGAATTGTTGGTCAAGATCTGTAAAACTGTAATCTCGTCTGTTTAAAAGGTCAAAAACTTCTGAAAATTGACTTTTTTTTGCTACCAGACAGACACACACAAAAAGTAAAAAATATGATTAACGGCAAAACAGCTGACATTGATTCAACATTGATCAGACATTGATCAGACATCGGCATTTCAGTCATTAGATTTCAACCACAAAACAACATTGATTCAATGACACAGTTTCAACGGTTAGAATTGGATGGTTGTTTCATGGTTGATCCACTGTCAGTTGTCGACTTCAACCAAATATCAACCATTCTGACTATAATTCAATGTTGATTTAACATCGTGTGCTATCTGGGAAGTTAGTTTTAAGTTGGATATTCGCGCTCCGCGGAGTTAGCGGCATCTAGCTCACGGCTGACCCGAAACAGAAACGCTAATGTCGGCCAGCCGTTCTCTGTCGGCCCTTCACTTAGGGACTTTGCTGAAAATCTTTGTGGGCAAATGTGAAGTATTTTGGCTTCGGTCGCTGCTCCTGCATGCTCCCATTCTGATGTTAACAGGAAGTGACGTCATGTATCTTCTTCCTGAGTTATTTGGGGTTATTTTGTATTCCACACTACACAAACCCACAAAGAAGAGACCAGACCGCAGAAACGGTGGCAAATCACTTTAGAAACAATAAATATTGGGTTAAAGTTGCGGGAAAGTTGCAGTTTTTTGGGCAAAGTAGCAAAAAGTTGCGATTTCGCGGGGTTTGCTTGATTCTGCGTTAATAGTTGTGATCGCAACATCGCAAAATCCTGGAGGGTCTGTCATAAGCTCTCACTATTAGAGTTATGTGTTATGAATAAAGCTCAGCTACTACCACATCAAATTTTAGTTCAATATCTGTCAGACTGACTCAGTTATAGATATTTTTGTGTTCTTGATTAACTGTGGGAGCCATCTTAAATTAGACTGACTCCAAAAAGTAATCATTTGTGGATGCACAACCAATGATTATTTTATGAAACTTTTCATTAAAATCTGTCCAGTGGTTCATGAGATATTTTGCCAACAGACCAAATCGCCTTGTTATTTTTGGCAGTAGCGATGATAAACTGCAGTGTCCTGGTAAATACAGGTAATATTCTCAAAGACTGTCAAAAAAAAAAAAAAAAAAAGAAAAGAAGAAGATGCACTATTAATTTCTGCCAGAATAAAGTTTTATAACTCTTTGGGGTCTTGCCTCTTTAGTACGTTATGAAGATTAACACTCTGCCAGATAAAAAAAAGAAGATCTTCGCTTTTGTTAAAAATAATTTAATACAACGCAACGGAATAAAAACACTGACTTCCTGCTGGACCAGCCAAGGTGACACAAGTTTATCACTCAGTCTTCAGCTAATACTTCAACTCCGAGTCTTCTCCACACTGTGATAAAAGTGTTAAAACTAAACACTTTCAGGTTTCCTCCACTCCCAGCGTTCACGCAGCTCCGCAGTGAACCGTGGCCTTCACTAATTGTAAACTCAATGAAGCATTCTTAACAGATGCTGGTGGAACGGCTCCATTAGGCCTTACAGGCGGGCTGTCATCCTCATATCAAAGGCATGAAATGTCAAACTGTCATTATCACGCAGCTCGAACCCCATCCATCCAGTCGGCAATTTAATTCTTATTAAATGCACATTAGGAGTGGTGATGGACGGTCTTGGTCCAGTGGAGATGCAGCTTTGGAATGACTTTTGGCAGGATGAGGAGTTAGCACAACAGTTTTAAAAAGGATGCCAAATCTATTTAAAACTGGAGGCCTAGCGTTCCTCCAAGGCAAAAGACTTTTTGACTAAAACCATCTCGTTGAAAAATGATGGATTTGTAGCTGTTTAGGTCAAACCTTGAATACTGTGAGCTGTCCTGCTCAGAATATTTCAACCTGGAGAGACTCACACAGAGAAAAGCTGCAATTAAATAGTTTTATTGGACATGAAAGACGTAAGATTTTGGCGCTCGGACCTCGGCAGAGGACGTGAGTGCTGCATAGCAATAAGCTTGGACGAGAAGCTTAGGATGAGGAGGAGAGGTGTCTTCCCCGGGCCGGACACTGGTGGTGGAGGTCGAAGAGAGGAAGGAAGCTCGAAGGAGCGGAGGTGGGTTGAAGTCCAGCTGGTGAACAGATGAAGCCATGGTAGTCCTTTTAAACGAAGGCTTGCTCGCTGATTGGTTAAGATGGAGGCTGAGGCAGGTCTTCCAATTTGAATTTATGCCCAGGCTCCATGTTGCTCTATAACTCTCAGCTACAAAATACACAAAGTTTTATCTCAATATCTTTAACTGTAGAGGTCCATCCAATGGATATTTTCTGAAAGTTTCTTTAAAATCCATCCAGTGGTTCATGAAATACTATAATAACAGACAGAGCTGACTCCAAAGTTCTTGCACAAACTGTTAGTGCTCAGAATATGTGTTGTGGATCAGTCTCAGCTACAACCATACCAAATATTAGCTCAGCAATGGTAAAGTTGATTGAAATTTTCATTGCATAAGTTAGTCAGTTGTAGATGTACATTTTATTGGTCACTTTTTGCAAGATTCACTAAAGTTTGTGCAAAGACAATATCGTCTGCCTTCAGTGTCAGGTCAAAATAAAAAGCTAAATTCTATGAGTGATGGAAATGTTTACGGCTAAAAAAATTAAATAAACATATTAAAAAGGTGGTCCGGTCTGTGTGAGGACCCTCTTGAGGGACTCATTGTGGTGAAACAACAACGCTGTGACAGCCCTATGTTGCTCTGCCAGCTCGATGGAGAACAACTGCGCTTAAATCTTTGGGATGCAGCAGTTTTACCGAATGTCTCCCAGGCCACAGTCCTTTATCTCCATGCAGCTTTAGTTTCACATAAATGGGGGATTAATTAATGCGTCCTAAAAAAAAAAAAAAAAAAGCAGAGGAACCTGCATTCTGAAGATAAATCTACTGTAGCGGCTGACCCCTGAGGTATAGGCGTGGGATGGATTGGTAAATAAAAGAATCAAAAACATAAATTAACAGCTTTTTAAAAGAAATTTAATTAGCAAAACTAAACACACACACACAATTAGTCCTGCAAATTTTTAAAACCTGAGAGAGATTACTATTTTTTGTTGTTATTTACTGGCTGTTTATATGATTAATTAATACACTTTGCAAAGTCATTAGCATGCAGTAATCGCTTTCTGTTTCAGCTGTCCAAAACTAATGAAACTGATAATAAACTTCATTATGCTATATGTGCAATTCCATTATGGGGCTGTTTAGACCTGTTACAGATCTGCTTCAGGTGATTTGACTGCGAGTGGTCAGCTCTGACAGCTCTGTTTACACTTGGCGATAAATTGTGTACCTCAGAACATTTTTGTGATTGAATGTCAATTATACCCACGCTGTCACACAGTGAGCTGTCAACTGAGCAACAAAGGACATCAGCAGGTCTGTTGGTGTTCCTGTAAAAGTGACAACAACATTCAGACGTCTGAATCGTATTGTTTTTTTTTTTTTTGACACCAACATGGTTCAGAGTCATTTAAGTTGCATTTTTGTAGCATCTCTCGATAATCTTCATTACCTAACAGATGAAGTATAAGAGAAGTAAAGGTACATGTACAACACTTGGTATCGTCACAGAGCTCTGAGTCGAAACAGAGACTGAAGATTTTAACCTGTTAAGTTTCACGGTGCATGACCAGCCGTCAGCTGTCCTCGTAACATTAGGGCAGCATCAGTGGTGTCCAATCCTGGTCCTGGAGGGCCACTGTCCTGCAGGTTTTAGGTGTTTCTCTGCTCTGACACACCTGATTTGAATGTCTTAGTGATTAACAGGCTGCTGCAGAACTTGAAGACCTGCTGAAGGGCAGGGAAACGACTAAAACATGCAGGATAGTGGCCTTCCAGGACCAGTTAGGTGCATATAATGCAGCTCAGATTGTTCTGTGATTGACTCAGAACAATAAAGCACACAGCTATAAAGTACTACAACTCGGCTCAGGATCCACTTTGTTCAGGTTACAAAACATATGTGGATAAATGGGGTCCAGTGAAAATGCTTTAAATAAACATTGTGGGAGATCTACGGTTGCTCTTTCAATGTTTCGGTAGGCGGGAAGACAGTCACAGCACCATGCATCGCCCAAACTGTGGAAAAGAGCTGGTTGAGCAGTCACCAAACCTTTGGAGTAGTTGTGGCAAGAAGCTTCAAGAAATTATTACCGATAACGTTCATATTTTCAACAAAGGAGCTAAAACCAGAAAAACGTCTGGTTCAAAAGTGGACTCGTCCAATCAGCGATTTCTCAGGTCAATGTAATTGCGTTTCTGTTTTTTGTTTGTGTGTTTCGTTTTTTGTTTGTGTGCTTCGTTAATGTTGTTGTGGTTTGCACTTCAGGGCCACCGTAGAGTTCAGACCCGTTCTTTAGCGCTATCTGTTTCCAATCCAAAAGCTAAAAATGGAATTTTGCAACAAATCCAAAGAGCATCTACGTCTTCTTTGTATCGTGTTTGTAATTCCACCCACAGCATGTCCCTGAGTTACCTGCAAAGAGGCCTCTTCATGCCTTACATCACCAGCGGTGTTTCAAACCGTTGTGATAGTGACAAGGTGCATCGCACACCTCCCAAGCGCCTGTAACAACAAGCGAGCTGCTCCTGAGGGATACTCCTGCAGACGGTCCCACTTGAATATTCATGAGGCGGTGCTACTGACGCACACACACACTCACACACTCAATGATCATAAACAATAATGCTCCACTGATCAAAGAGAGCTCATTATCTGCCTGTAGAGCTGTGAAGTTCTGTTGAAACAACCAATCAGTTGAAGCCTTTTAGAGTTTGCTTCTCTTTCTGCCTGTCTCAGCACATCATCTCTTTGGCTGGCAACACTTTAACCAACGCACATCAGATTTTCTTCCTCTCACCCAATGTTAATTCAAGAGTCTGTTCAAAGAGAGCCTTTTGATTGCATTAACAGTAACTGAGAAAGTGTGTCTGATTCATCTCTAGTGTACTGTTTGATTCAGCCAGGATGATTTCTGGCTGATAATCAGCCTCTCCAAGTGAGTGGTCGATTTTTTTCTTCTTTCCTCTCAAGATGTTTCATTTAATATGTGTGTGTGTGTGTGTGTGTGTGTGTAGGAGAGCGTTGATGCATATGCCACAACTGTCAATCTGCGAGAAGTGAGAATGAGATTTGACCCAGATTAGCCACTTTCGGCACCACGTGAATTACAGCGATAATCACAAAGCAGATTTCTCAATTGACCTCCTCTCTTGTCAAAAAGACTTGCAGCAGATCTGCTAATGACGACACCCGCAGCAGGCGTTCTTTTTTCCTCTGCAAAACTCTGATGAACGTTTTCTCCTTTTGTCTGTAATGTCACAGACAGACAGCAATTTAGCGACATCTTGTTCCCATTTTCTGTGAATTTCAGGTTGAGAGAGAACTTTTAATCGAAATACAGGTCAGATAATCAAAACTGTATTATGTTATGTTACACTGTGTCCCCTTGAAAAGACTTTGTGATGAAATATGAAAAGAAAAAAGGAACTGGAGCCTTTTGATTGAAAATATAAAACAGTTACAAAATAGTTTAAAACAATTAAAACGCCCTTTTAAGTAGATGCCACATTGGAAACCAATTAAAGTTACAGAAGACTAAAACTAGCTAACTGTAAAATATTTTATTATTCCAATTAATGTTACTAATTGTCATTAATTTATATTATCGTATATTCTTACACTCTGCTTCCCTGTCATTTGTCTGCATTCAAATTGAATTGGTGCACTCAGGCAACAAAAAAAGCACAATTTGTGTGTGTGTGTGTGTGTGTGTGTGTGTGTGTGTTTTTCACACTGATTCTTTGGTGAACCACCACGGCATAAATACATGTACTGTTACACTTTTACATAATTCCTTTTTTAAGTACACAAGTATCTACACTATTAGAAGAAAAGCCATCTTCAGGAAGGAAGTACACAGTAAAAAAAAGTTACTAATCGCTACATTAGAGTTCATGTGGGTTTTAGAGGTACACAGAGAAAGTACTCATCGTAGCAAATTAGACGACAACCAGTTTTTGTCTCCATAAAATGCACACTGTGCTCAAAAATACACAAAATATCATTGTAGTGCAATAAATGCAGTGTGCAAATCATTGTTCCGTTAATCTTTGAACCTGAATGTTTTGGCTCCAGTTTGCAAAATTACTGTACGCCATCAAACATGAGAAGGACATGCTTCTGAAATTCAGTGGAACCAAGAGCAATTAAATTTTTTTAATGCAACATGCTTCTTTTTTAATTACTTATGTCAGATTAATAATAATTTTGTGATTGAACAGTGTAGGGTCATCAACTGCAATAAAAACTGGTGTTGTCACATTGTGGTGGTCAAAAAGGAGGACCAAAATGGAGACAACAGGCGAAAACAGAAATCCAAAGTATTGCGGAACAAACAACTATAACCCACCAATGTTCAACTGGGAAGTATTGGACATCAGACAAGGACACCACCAAGAGTTATTTATACAGAGGGAGGAAATGACTAAAAGGATGCAGGTGTGAAAATTATACAACAGATCAGGTGTGTAGGAAGACGATTACACAACCAAAACACAGCCTGAGAAATTAAAGAAAACAGAATCAGGATGGTTTTACTGAGCCAAACAATCTATTAGGTATAAAACTCAATATGACAGAAAATACAATTGTGGCTTTGAAAAAAGATCATTCTCTAAAACATTTCCTCTCTCATTGTTCCAGAAATAATTTTTGGAATGTCAACTGACCTAAAACAGGAAAGGTTTTGTGTGATTTAATGCCAGACTTTTTTTATACAGTGTATGTACACATCTGATCTCAGCTGTAAATTCATGCTTGAGGGCTTTGGATAGTTTTTCAAAGGCAGTTATGGTTTTAATAGCTTTACAATTTGAGCTCAGTTTCAAAGTATCTATGGACACATTCAAGCCAACTAATAATACACTGAAAATGGGTTTTTGATGGTATTGGTGGGTTGCTGCCTTTGGGCTTGTTGTTCTAGACCTGGTTGCTTGTTTCTTTTGCAAGATCTGGCAACACTGCATGATGGTTAGAACTTTAATGGACCAGTAAATAGAGAGATTCGTCATTCAGCACAGCTCTTTTCTGTATTACTGCATATGAAGCCCTGAACCGTCGATGACAAGAACCACTAAGAGGACCCGGTAATTCAGCCACAACACAGGAGCGAAAGGTTAAAGTAGTTTTATTAAACAACAGAACATTTCTCTCAGCAACTGGAACGCCAGCAGCAGCTCTGGGGAAAGGGAGGGGAGTTTGGTGATCCAAATGTAACACAGGAAGTTTGAAAGATTGAAGGAAGTGATACTAACCTGGGTGGCAGAGAGTTGGAGAACGAAGCGGGTCAACAGATGGACGATGACCGCAAAGAGTACCAGAGCGGGGGCTAGGCTCGGTGTTCTCACCAGGTAGGTCACAGGGGCAAACCCAAACTCTGAGTCGGACAGGCAAAGGTCAGAACCGGGAGGGCAGAGAGCGAGAGACGTAACCAATAGTGATGGGACATCTGAAGCCAGGGTTCGAGGCGTGTACTGAGTAAAAAAGGGGACGTGTCCGATGAAGCCCTGCTTCGGAGCTTGTGTCATATTGAGCAAAATCACGTGATCAACAACAAACGAGGCCTCGCATTACATCACTGCTTCAGTTTGCGTATCGTTTTTCAAAATAAAAGCGCTATGAACCCTGTTGTAGTAGGTGGTTTGGTAGCAATTTTCATCAGCAGTGGTTGAAATGGAGCCGTCAAAAAAATATAAAAGCCTCTCATATCTGGGATATACATATTTGTAAGATTAAAAACCAGAACTGGAACTCCCAGGAAGAGATGATTTTAAACAAATTCTGTTTTTCAGGAAGCAAGTTTTAAGCTCAAAGTATTCAGAGTCTGCCCCAACAATCANTTGTCAAATAAATCCATGACATAAAAGAAAACCCAACACAACCACTGATGGTCGAGGATTAGATTGGCTACAAATCATTTTAATAATTAAAACATGATGATTAAATATGATTTAATTGATTCTCCTGTTACTCAACATGAGTTTGATGAAAACTTTGTGACAATATTGCATTTACAAATTTTTGAAAGCATGATCCAACTGAGTGACAAAGCTGTTACAGTTTCACCAGCAGGTGTCACTAGTGAGTGATGAATGAAGCATCGAGTAATGAACCTTTTTGCAAAGCAAAGTGTTGGAAAGCTTCATTGCTTCACGAGGCTTCATTTGCCCATCACTAGAAGTGGAGAAGAGGAGAATATAAAGGGCATGAACCAGGTGTGGGTCCACACCTGGTTCAGGGAGGAGTCACAGGTGAGCTGAATGAGTGGCATCGCAAGACAGAGCATGATTAAACCAGACATGATCATCACATTCGACCCATTTTGCTCCATCCTGCCATCACTCATGAACAAGACTTCCAGGTCCTGGAACTCCTCCACAGCTTTGGACATCTAACAGTCAATGCTTCTATGAAAGATAATTGTAAAAACCTAAAAGGTGACTCATTAGGATTGTAGCTATAGTTCACAACAGATGGTTTGATTGATTTTATCTGTTTGCGTGTTATTTAATTAAATTACAAGGTTGTGTTTGATACTCAACATATTCAAAGTCATTTTGAATTTTCGTAGGATGTTTACATGAGTAAAACTGAGAGTCGCATGAGTTAATCCAACACAATCATCCATCTGGTGTTTTACATTACTGCAGGCTTTTTTTTGGTTACTCTTGACTAATTCTTCACAGCTTGAAACAGCAGGCTTTTTATTATTGTTTATTTGCCTTAATTTAGTTTTATTCTCTCAGTCCAGTCAGCTAATGGTGTTCAGTTTTCTCTCACAAGCAGAGGCCCCCCTGGGTTGTTTCAGAGTAATTTGGTTCCACCTGAAGAGACACACATGCTTGCTCAAATGCACAATCAATATTAATCGACTTTGAAGGGAGGGTAAGGCATGTCTCCAAGTAGATGTTGCAGCCTGGAGATAATAGTTTAGGTAGGCTGAAATGTTCGGATTGCCGTAGTCACTGTTGAGGTTATTGATGACCTCGAGAGGCTCTTTGTCTCTGCATTGCTGTTTTATTCATTTTCTTGCTCCTCTCGGCTGCGCTGTTAGTTCTCTATTTTTCTCAAACTTTCACTTCTCTCTTTCCTAAGGCCCATATCAATAAACTGAGATTACCTGAATATTCGAAAGACAAAGCTGGGTATTTAATATTGTCACGGCTCATGTTACCAGGATTTAGAAGATAAGGTATTGATCTCAAATAATTCCTTGATTAAAAGTTAACTGCTCTGTAAGTGACTTTTCCTGGTCATTTTTAAAGGACTAAAGATGACGGTGGTTTTTGCTCATATTTTGCTGTGAAACTCTTCAATGCTACTTTTTTACTGAAGTGACATCATGATCATTTTGCATCTAACTTTATTGCATTTTTCAGTTTTTCATGTATTAATTTATTCCTTTCAATGACTGAAACAGACAGGGTTCTTGTCAAATATCCAATTATTGTGGCTCACTAATTGCCTTTAGCTGTCAGTAATGACAGTTGATCGCCACCTGGTGGATAAATAAGGCTGAGTCAAACCAGAATCCTTCACTGGAACGTTGTATACTTCACCTAAAGGCTTTGCGCGACACCTTTCTAGTAATTTGTACTTACCTTGTGCTTTGAGTCCCTTGTAGGGTTTGTGACTTCCACTCCTGCTCCTGGAATCCTGCCACCAGAAGTCTATCAACTCTCTTCCAGAATTACAATTTTGGACTGCAACTGGCTCCGCCTAGCTCATTGGTTTCTGTCCTGCAGCTCTCCAATGGTTCACTCTTCTCACTGGAATCCTAACCCCCCCCAATTCCCAATAAGTTTGATGTGTCACATGACCCTCTTCCCATTAGAAAAACAGAAGCTGGATCCAAATTGGCCGACTTCAAAATGGCCACCATGGTCACCACCCATCTTGAAAAGTTTCCCCCCTCCCATATACTAATGTGCCACAAACAAGAAGTTAATATCACCAACCATTCCTGTTTTATTAAGGTGTATCCATATAAATGGCCGACTCTGTACTTACCTTTAACCTGCCTGTGTTCGTGAATCACTCTGCCTACGTACTCTAAACTCTTAACTAGAATAATTGCAGTTATAGGCTAAAGTCAGGGTTTCATTCCTCAAGGCTATCAGGTGTGAAATTACATGCAAAGAGCAAAAAAATGAGAATGAGTAGCAATTACACAAGTTATAACTTATTTCAACATTCCTGTTCAGAAGAATGCTGCAGAGGAAAAAAGGTTCCCGTCATGCTGCCTGTAGCTTTGGTTAGTCTTTCTTGGGCTTCAAAATATTGAAATCATTTAAAGTGAATAAAAATGTTTTTGAAAAGTCTAGGAATGAATGCAAATTTTAACCTTTACCTGGATTTTGGTTAACTGTTCTCTGTGCTCGTTTTTAATAAAAAACTGGGACTCCAGCAGGCAAAGCTTTGCATTAACCTTAAAGTGATGCAGTTTGCTCCCTCTTCCATGTGATTTAATATTAGAGCACCTTAACACTAGATAGCATCCCCACTGGGATTTTAAAAACCATCAGCAAGAGTGTAGATGGTCTGGACGAGGTCTTAAGAACACAAACAGATTGTTATTACCTACTATATAATAGCTGATAAGTCTACGATGGTTTTGAACATGACTCCTATACAGGGCCATAGCCAGACTTTAAAAAATACTGAGGTCCAACCACTCATTATCCCCCCGCACATCAGTTATAATAAAGACCAAAACTTAATTAAAATAGAAGCATTTATTTAAAACAAGTGACTTGAATGTGTATATGTTTGTAAATCCATGGGGATCAGCCTCATCTGAAGCAACAGAGGACTCAGGGCACAACCATGATGACTCACTGAAATGACATGAATTAGTTTATATGAATGTTGATTCAAAACACAAGGTTTTAGCAGAGATTTCACCTTTTTATCAAATACCAGTGAGGTGTTGTAGTTTTGGAGCTGGACCAGTTCTAGTGCGGTCCGGATG
>NC_051431.1:3649793-3668623 GCF_001649575.2 Kryptolebias marmoratus
AGTAAGGTAGCAAAGCTGCGCTCTTCTTCGTAGACATTGAGTTTGGCTGCAGCTGCACACAGTTGCAGCGCCTCCTACAGGAAACTGGTGGAGCTACGCAGAGAACCACGCCGTTCAAAAGCCTTGTTTGGATTCATGTTTTTATAATATACACAGCAGAGAAACACTGAGGTCCGGACCTCGGGCTCCTCAATGGTAGCTCCTATAGAGAGAATATAGTGGTTTATTACAGCCCTGATTACTTTTTTATTATGAATGAAGCCATTTTGTAATAAACACCAAATATTCAAGCAAAGACCAAAAGTCTTTGCTTGAATTGTGCCCCTGAAATAACTCAGTTTGTGCTCTTCATTCATCCCAAAAAGAACTGAGACACCCCCTGCCTGTGACCTAATGTGCAAAACAGAGATATAAGGCTAAGAATTGGGGGCAAGAGGTAAAATGGAGTCGCTGCCTTCTACTCATAAATCTCCTGCAGTTTATTTTCATGTTGTTCATTTTGTGTTTTGTGACTGTTTTACCTCTGCGAAGAATGTTTCAGTCTGAAAACGTAACACATTATTTATGCCTTTTACTTCCTGTTATGCTCCCGTGGATTTTAGACAAAAACAAAAACAGGGTGAGTTTTTAAATTTTATTTTATTTATTTATTTTTAACCAAAGCGAAGGGGGAACGTGACTTTTTAAAGGCTCGTGAAGTGAAATGTGTAACGGTTGACCTCGTGAAATTTCATCATTGTCTGGAGTTGTGGGGACACTTCACAGCAAAATCTTAGATTACCAGTTGCTATTGACAACATTTATACCTAAATAGATAAAACTGACTCTAATTCCTTCTAATTCCTTTTTGCAAAATTGACATATTCAGATAACATCATTTTATAATTATTAAAAGTAACATTCCTTGAAAGAATGCACATCCACCGCGTGCCTTGCATGCTAAAGATTTGATCTGTTGGCACACAAAGGATGTGTTAGTGATGACTCTCAGCTACTACCACACCGGATTTCAGCAGGTGATTCCATGATCGCCTGCCTTTCACGGCAGCAGGCGATAAATATCACAGATTTTGCTCTTTGTCTTTTTTAGTTACCGCAACCTTAACAGCAGTTCTCATATCTGCTGTTTGTTTTTGTTCATTCGCTAACAACATGAAGATGTTTCATGGATTTAAAGCAATCAATGTTTACTGCAGCGAGAAATTTCATAACCTGACAGAAACTTCAATAGTTCATATCACTGTGCAGCCAAATAAGATGTTGTGTTTTGATTAACAGGCAGGTTTGAACTGTCTTCATCAGTTCTTGTGAAACAGTCACTTTAAAGTATCGATCTTTCTGTCAGGGTCACGCTGATGCCCCCTTCTTTGTTTGGGAAATGTTCACAGTCATCCTCCTTCACTCACCAGGAGACAATATTAGTGGAAGACAAAAACAGAACAAGCGAAATTACATTTTCTGTTAAAATGCAGCATGATTGCTGCAGGACTGCTGAACTTTGCTGAAGAAGTTGATACTGAGATGTTAAAGCTAAAAGAACAAGAACACTAGCTAAAAGGTAAAAGGAGCAAAATGCTTGCTAAAATTCACAAAATGCTTGCTAAAAAGCTAAAAGTAGCAAAAACATGAGATGAACGTCAAAACAAGCAAAAGGCTAGCTAAAAACTAATAGTAAAAGTACGATAGCTAAAAGTGAAAAAAGACTGGCTCCAGCCAGTCTTTTCTTTTTTAAAAGTAACTAAATGATACCTAAATCCTAAAATTAGCAAAATGCTAGCTAAAGTCTAAAATTAGTTAAATTCTAGCTAACAGCTAAAAGTAGCAAAAGGCGAGCTAAAAGCTAAAAGTAAAAGTACGGCAGCTAAAAGTAAAAAAAGACTAGCTGAAAGCTAAAAGTAGCTAAATGATACCTAAATCCCAAAATTAGCAAAATGCTAGCTAAAGTCTACAATTAGCTGAATGCTAGCTAACAGTTAAAAGTAGCAAAAGGCTAGCTAAAAGTAAAAGTACGGTAGCTAAAAGTAAAAAAAGACGAGCTGAAAGCTAAAACTAACTAAATTATACCTAAATCCTAAAATTAGCTGAATGCTAGCTAACAGCTAAAAGTAGCAAAAGGCTAGCTAAAAGGTAACAGTAAAAGTACAGCAGCTAAAAGTAAAAAAAGACTAGCTGAAAGCGAAAAGTAACTAAATTATACCTAAATCCTAAAATTAGCAAAATGCTAGATAACAGCTAAAAGTAGCAAAATGCTAGCTAAAAGGTTAAAAATAACAGAATAGTAGCTAAAAACTGACAGTAGCACACAATCACAAAATATACAAACTTTGCTGAAGCAGATTTAAAAGATTGTTTTTCAAGGAACTGAAGAAATCTCAGTGAATTTCTATGGAGAAAATATTTAAATATAAATTATTCACTTTGAAAAGTATAAAAGTAAAAAAGTAGCTGAATGACTTGATGTATAAATGGCTAAAATAGCACAACGTACCACAGAAAAAAAAAAAAGAAGTAGTTTGCAAAATGGTACTAAAAAAAGAAAACAAAACAGGAAAACACTCGTGTGAATGGTGACTCAGCATTCACACAAAAACATTGTTTGATTGGATTGAATGTTGGCAGAATACTCTCAGGTGTTTCTTTATTTCCTTCCAATGCCTTGCTCAAAGGCACGTAACTTTTACAAAGCACCAAAGGATTTTACCGAGGCGATATCTCGGCTTTGCATTCTTAGCCTGCAGCAGATGTGAAATTATGATCTTCTGGTTTCAAGCCTGCGTTTCTAACCTTTAGACCTGGGATTTCAAGGATTTCTGAACTGGCAGGATTTTTCTACTTGGCATGACACACAACAACACTGCCAGCTTTCACTGTAAAAAAAAAAATCACAAAGAAACTCAGAGATTTTGTCTTCAGTTCGCCTCCAGTCAAAGCTAATGGTTCAAACAAGTTCATTTACAAGAAAATGCGACTATAAGGAGTAGCGTGTATTTATTGTGATAAAAAAAGAAGTTGAATCAAAAGGTAAAGCTCTTGTTTTACTGTTCGATCTACAATTCAAAGCTCATCTGTGGTCATGAGATGCAGATGATAACAGGAAGAATGAGATCCCAGATACAAGCGGCTGAATCAGTTTCAGAGTGGCCGGTCTCAGCCGTAGAGCTCTGTCGTCTGGGGGAAGCTTGTCATGAAGCTGCTGCAGCTTTGCACCGAAGGGAGTCAGTTCAGGTCGTTCGGGCATCTGATTCGAAACAACGGAAGCGCTATGGACAACGTTGGCCCTGTGTTGTTGCAGTTTCTTAAACTTATGGGGATTCTCCTGAGACTTCAGGAAGAGAGGCGCAGTGGAAGAAATGCTCTGGATGCTGCAATTGTTGCGCGGAGTAGAACAGCTGTTATCAGCCGGAGATTTCAGGCTTTACAGCACCTTCAGCTGGGGGACAGACGGCATAAACGTTGCAGGGTAAGCTAACGCTGTTGTTTATATTCCTACCTTCGCTCTTTATGCTTGCATCTGGCCACACCCACGACCAATGAGTGAACAGAAACAGGACCGACCTGCCTGGCCCTACTCCGAAGCAGGGACCAAAAAAGCAGGGACCGGCCTCAAAAGAATGCTGGTGGAAACGCGCGCAAAGCAAGCAGAGTAGAGTGGAGCCGGGACCTTTAGAGCCGGTGGAAAAGGGGCATATGAATATAAAAAAAGAAAATGGATGGATGATCCTAAATTACTGTAAGTTGAATGGAACCATTATATTAAATCTACTGCATCCTTGTGTTTTCACTGTCTGCTTACCAAGTTACAATATTTAGAAATATTTTTTCAGGGGCTGTTGTCCTTTATTTGACAGGAGTTGGACCAGTGGAGGATAGAAAAACTAAAAGCCCTAGTCCTGATATCCGAGCTGAAGGTTTTGATATTTCTGTGTCTGGAATTCCTGAAAGTATGCTGAAGTAGTTGGAGTCCCAAAGACATACCGAAAAAAACAAACAAACAAACTGCAACTCAGCGTCACACAATAAATCAATGAAAAACAACAAAAAAATCAAGATGTTTTGCTCAACTGGAACTAAAAGCCAATGAAAACAAATGGGTTTTCAGCACTGAGCTGCAGCAAAAATCTACACAGGGAGCCCACTCAAGCAGTTACAGCCTAATTATTTTAGTCAAGCTACCTTGGAGATATCTGCTATAAATATATAAATATATTTGCTGATAACTAATATTATAATGTTAAAAACACTATGGTTTTTTCCTGCATTCATTACTTTCTATTTAAGGTCATCTGCCAGCTTGCATCCATTTACTTGGCAGATGTTGCATGTGAATAATAATCATTTAACCTTTTAGTATAAAATTTTATTATGCATGCACATTTGCCTTGCTGTTTTAAACCTATTTTTTTAATCTGAATTTTAATTTTCCTTCTGCCAAATAAACACTCAGATCTCAGAGTGGCTGCAAACCACATCCTGACAAATTCCCATTTAGAGCGGCGCAGCATGTCAGTGGTTGAAGCCTCTGATTGACGGGACGAATCCATTCAAAAACCTCTCCGAGCCTCCAGCGTTCAGACAGGTGAGGGTAAAATCCTGTCACTCAACAGTTCAACTTCCATTACTAATTCAGCACTCCTGCATTTGGCTGCTGCAACAGAGAGGAGGACGAACACAATTAATGAAGCTATCTCTTCAGGATTAAGCAGTGCAGCACAGACGCCTGCACCTTAAACGGCTTCTTACTGTAAAATATTCCAACATCCTCAAACCTCAGCTTATGTTATCTCAGAGGAAGAATGCCTGCAGGATAAACACTTTCTTCTGCCCTTTGGGCAAAGCTTATTTTTCAGCGTTTGTTTCAAGATGACTCAGTCAGCACAAGACGCAGAGCCGTTTCTGGGTAGTCAGAACTGTTGGGGTAGAAACTCGCCGATATTGCAACAGTCACAGGAATGTATGAGTTAGGTGAGATGTAGCCTTGTGTTCGTGCTGTTCCTGTGAGATAAGACAAGGCCAATTTCATATTTTTACCCCGTCGACAGCAGCTGGCAAGTTTTATTTCTGCTGAACTGTTTGGCTATGGCTCATGTGTCAGAAGTGAATTCCACTTGGCAAAAATTACTGTTTACTTTCTTTTCTGTTTGGCTTCTTTTCAAAAATGTTCTCTAAAAATGAAAATATTAGTAATATTTGCATCTATTATAGAGAAAGTGATGAAATATAAAACTATATACAATATATTTTTAAACATGCACACCACAGTATACAATATAGAACATTACAATGTGGCTAGTTTCCTTGAAATTAAGTTGTTACAGAAGTAAATAGTGTAAGCAAATACATTTATTGCAAAAAAAGTACAATATTGTGCAAAAGGTCATTCGTTATTATTTTCTATTTTACACCCAAGGAGTCAGAGTTTCTTAAAGTGATATTGATCAGTGATTCTCTAGGCTTTCTGAAGGTCGTTCAAAAGTTTTCTCTGAATTTTGTCTGCTTTTTCACTTGTTTTCTCTCAAGCTCCTGACAATTTTTAGAGGATTTTTTTTTTTTTAAGAATTTAAGCCAAAAAAGCTCCTAAACACAGGGGAGGAACAAGTGATGTGTTGACACATAACAGAAAACTTAGCAAGGAACCAATTTTAAAAATTGTTACTGGCGCAAAATACAATTTGTTTCCATTTCTTTAATTTATGAAAAATAGTATTTTAGCACCAACAAGGTGAGTGCTAAAGAGCTGTTAGCTAAAATACAGTCGATGATCATCTGAAGGAGGATGCATCTTTCAGATTGGATTTCCCCCCTATTTTTTAAAGAAAAGACTTTCCAATGCTGTTCTTCTGCTGTAGTTTTTTTAGGTATGACATTTTTTTGTCCTTCACTCAGCCACTTTCCTATTTTTTAAGCACATGCCGCAGATATTTGCTGTCACGGTCAGATATATAAACTGGAAAAAAGTCATAAAGTCTGAAGAAAAACGGAAAGACCTACAAAAAGGCTGGAGAATTATTGATCAAGACCTCATTAAATGACTACAAGAAAGTCTGACTTCTTGGAAACAAAGAAAAAAAAAGGGGTGGTTTGAAATTTTACTGTAACATTTCTGTAGTTGTAACAGGAGAATACTCAAACTATGAACCCTTAAGCTCATATACGTTTTCAAGAATATGCTTAAATTTTAAAGCATGACACTAATGAGGAAATGTTGCAAAGCTGAAGTGTTGTCCTCTCACAAGAAATAAATACAAGTCAGTTTTTCCTACAAGTTATTACCATGACTGTGGCTACCTAACTTTTTCTAATCAGTGTCCTGCTGGTGCAACTTAATACTATAATCAAGTTGCAATTTTCTTACCATTTAGGTTTCAAGTGTCGCTATAAAGTGCCCCCCTGTCTAAACATGTTAACCTCTTGATCCAAAAATAAAAAAGACGGGGCAAATTGCTAAACTCAAAGCTTCAGATTAGATTAGATGGGTGTTTTACTCGTCTGCTCAGACAAGCCATTAATGTTAAATGGCATGAGAGAGTGACAAACGAGGACGTTCACAGAGACATCCCACCAGTATCAGAAACGATCAAAATCAGACGGCAACATTTTGTTGTCTGATTCAGAAGGACTGTTTGAAGTTGTGTTTTATTCTGGGGACCAGCACATGGTCACAGAGGAAGAGGTTGACCAGCAACATCCTATGTCAACAAGCTGATGGCAGATATGGGACTCTGTCCATGAAATGAAATCGGCCATGATGAATTGGAGCTTATGGACATCTGTGGGGATCAAAGAAAACTAACCACTAACTAACTAAGGCTACAAATATCTGAGGCTACAGGTATGCTATTAACCCAAAGTCTGTGGCAGTTATTATATTGACCCTGTTTTGACATTTGGATCTGTGATTCAACTAAACCATAAAGATGGACTTGACCTATATGCGTATTTGTCTGGAATGAGTTGTACTGGCCACTTTATGAGGTACACCTGTTCATTTGCTTGCTAACACAAATAGCTAATCAGCCAATCACATGCCAGCAACTCAATGCATCAGTGCACAACCATATCAAGAGTTTACAGAAACCTATCAGGCCAGGCAACATTCGTCCAGTTTATTATTGTCCAGTTTGAATTGTAGCCTCAGTTTCCTGTTCTTAGCTGACAGGAAGGGCACCCGGTGTGGTCTTCTGCTGCTGCAGCCCATTTGCTTCCAGGTGGTTGTGCGTTCAGAGATGGTATCCTGCAGACCTTGGTTGCAAAGCAGTTACTTGAGTTACGGATGCCTTTCTATCATCTCCAACCTCAACAAGGCATCTCTATCCACATAACTGTGGCTCACTGGATATTTTCTCAATTGTGAACCATTCTCTGTAAACAACAGAGATGGTTGAGTGTTAAAAACCCTCTAGATCAGCAGTTCTTGAAATATTCAAGCCAACAACCGTGTCTCTTTCAAAGTCACCTAAATTCCCTCTCTTCCTCATTCTGATGCTCGGTTTAAGCCATCTTCATCACATCTAGATGCTCAAATGCATTGAGTTGCTGTCCTGTTATTGGCTGATTAGTGATTTGTGTTAACAAGCAATTGAACAGTCGGACCTAATAAAGTGGCTGGGGATCATTTTGTTTTTAAAATGTGAGAAAAAAAAACAACTCTGACAAACAGTGCAAAATAAATGAATTTCAGCAGAAGATAGAGGCTTTCAAATGCTTTTTTTCCCTTTTATTTCATGTTTTAATCTGTGTAAGAGGTTTGAAAAGAAACATTTTCTCAATTTGCATTCCATTTCAGGGCCTCGAAGGGTTAAGTGTAAAGAGCTGGGGTTTCTAGGAACCTAAGCATTACCGAATCCTCCTTCAGTGCAAATATATGTGCGTTTTGCTCTCACTGGCAGGTGAAACAGCAGCCTTGTTAAGCCCTTGCAATGCCTCTTGTCTTTGAAAGCGAGACGCTGGATGGGTTTCAACACCTGTAAGTCATCATAACAACCCATGCACAGCAGATGGGTTAAGCCTTCAGTTTCATCAGTAATTGCCTCAAGGTTGACAGTTGCCAATCCACCACACATTGTAAATAATAATCTCCGTAAGCATGTTTACGT
Source organism: Kryptolebias marmoratus (assembly GCF_001649575.2). Lineage (NCBI taxonomy): Eukaryota > Metazoa > Chordata > Actinopteri > Cyprinodontiformes > Rivulidae > Kryptolebias > Kryptolebias marmoratus. The sequence goes on from NC_051431.1 coordinate 3,657,887, forward strand.
GGATTCTGTTTCCTGTCACAGAGGCTTTGAGGGTGCTCCATGCACCTGTCTTTGAAAATTCATCTCAGAACTGTGCAGCTACAGCACTGGCCCCTGCTGCCTGACAAGAAAAGAAATCGTTTCACATTTGATTTAGTATTTATGAGGGTCTCTTTTATTTATTTATTTTGATCAATGCATCTGGTTTTCATGCTGCTGTTGGATTGTACGACAGAGATCTTCAAATGACATCTCCCGTCTTCAATATCAGCCGATATTCACAAAACCCTGAGTGCAGTCACTGAACCTTGAATGTAATTGCTGTCTGGAGAAAAATGTGATCCCATTTCCTTTATCTTATGCATCTTTCAATTGTTGTATTCATAAAGGCTGAAGAAATTACCCTCAATTTTGTGAAAATGTGATGGAAATGGGAAATCACGGCAAACCTATTGTATTTTCTTTGACTCTGCCTATAGATTCAAAAAGCTAAACAGAAATGAGTCTTCAGCAGAAAAACTCTGATTACATGTTTGGAAGAGCAGGTAATTGACAATCCTGGTGTTAAACTTCCTGCTGGACACCCATACACTGCTGTTAGCCTGCTGATGGTATTTTTAATGAGGAATATCTTTAAATAAAGAGGCATTGAATGGGTCGAGACAATCCTCGCTGATGCAGACCCAATCTGTGCCGTTCCCTCGTGCAGGAAGATGAGCCACCGTGATTTGAGATTGTTGACATGGTTGCCAGCAGGAGCTTTTTTCGGATTACGGAGTCTCACTGTCTTCTCTTTGAGCTGACCCAAAGAGACCTGAGTAAAATGGTTTGATCCTAGAACTGGACCTCTCATCACTGTTGGTCAGCCTGCATAACAGACTGACCTCCAGGCTGAGTCTCTGTGGTACCGTTGGTCATGCTGTACAGCTGCTGAGAAAAGCAAAAACCGGTCTGAATATCAGCTCAAACAGCGAGGGCCAAACATTATTTTCAACTTGGCACTCGTGAATGGATTTCAGTGTTCCTGGCCTATATCTGAACTTGATGTAAAGGCTTTACGTCAATTAAACAGCTTTAAAATAAATTTTATATGACGAACCTTTTGATGCAAACTTGTCCAAACAAAATTTTAAGCAAGAAAAAAAAAAATGTCAATGCACAAAGAACTAGAGGGGTCTACAATCAAGTTTCATTGCAAAGGGCTTGTGTAATTTTATGCAATTTTGACTAGAGATGGGAACAAAGTGTCTATTTATTAGGACAAAAGAAAAAAATACAAAGAACCGAAGGGAAATTATCTCTTCAGCTCTGCAGAAAATCACTAAATGAGTTCTTTGAGAGACAAGTGTGCTTGTTTAGGGAGATCAGAAGAAATGTGCTCCAAGAGATTCTCAAAAATTCAGTTTTTCATTCGCTCCTTGAAGTTCACTTCATTTTGTCTTCTGCCTCTGAAGCCCCCCAGTTCTCTATCCTTAAAAGACTAACAGGCTATTTTTATAGAAAAACAAGAAAATTAACATTTTTGTGACTTAGTTTTGTTTTATAGTGGTCACAGTGTAATACATCAATATTATTGTACGCATAAAAAATATGCCAGTATCATGTAAAAAATAAAAAATGGGTCATTTTTGAAAATGAATTTCATGCAATATATTTCTAAAAGTAACTTTTTTTGGAGAACCCATTTTATTTAGTGTCACCATCTGCTCAGCTGTTCTGTGTTTTGCCATATTTACAGAGACGAGCTCTGCATAAATGTTGGAAATAGAGGGAATTTGTTTAACAAACTATGCAATAAAATCATTTTAAATCACACTTTTGAAACACGAAGTAGTAGTCGTAAAAATACTAATAAAAAAAAAGCAAATTAAAAACATTCTGTCAGTGTTTACTTTTACTAACTCTTTTGAAAACAACAAACACTCGGGGAATGCCTCAGTATTTTTTATTTTACTTGTTAATATAGACCCAGTTTTTCATGTCAGTCCTGCAGCACATTCTGGGTAAAAAACAACAGTTTTTCACTTTGTGATGCAGAGGGTTTGGTTAAAATATGTTCTGATATTAGAGGCACAAAGCCATTTCATATTTCAGGCATGTAGTTACATCTTAAATTGGGCAACATTGTTGTGTCATCAATAAAGCACATTTTTACATCAGGTTTCTTCAAACAGTCCAGACTGTGGATGAATCAGAACCACGGACAGCTCAGTGTATCCTCCACTTACACAAACATACCGCTGGTCTGTGTGCAGAATGCAGTTTTGCAATGGATGCAATGGTCTTTGGTCACTTTAAAAGCTCAATGTACTCTTCTACATAAATTCTGCCATCTCAGAGGAGTAAATTACCTTTGATGAACGTACTTATACACCCCCATACCACCACAGACCCAGGCTTATGCACTTGTTACTGATAACAGTCTGGATGCCCTTTGTTGTCTTTGGCCTGAAGCACACGGTGCAGAGAAAATGCAAATATCTTAAGGTCGCTTTTTTTTTTTTCTTTAAAGGTTAACATTTCAAAAATTCATTCATAAACGTGCTTTAAAAGAGGCTGTTTTTGTACAAACTCATAATTGATTGAACTTTTTCAGCTTTTTTGAGCCTGGTTTTTAAACAGGTTCTGGGGTTTCTTGCTTGATCCCAAAAGATAGCTTAAAGCAGGGGTGGGCAGTCCTGGTCCTGGAGGGCCACCATCCTGCAGGTTTTACTTGTTCCTCTGCTCCAACACACCTGATTTGAATCAATGGGTGATTAACAGGCTTCTGCAGAACATGAAGAGGTGATTTAACCTCTGAATCAGGTGTGTTGGAGCAGAGAAACAAGGAAAACATGCAGGATGGTGGCCCTCGAGGACCAGGGTTGGCCACCCCTGGCTTAAAGGGATAGTTTGGCCAAATAGTTATGAATAGTTGCTCATCAGATGGGACATCAATGATAGTGATAGGGAACAAAAAATGCAGAAAGAAGAAGAAGAAGTCCTCCTACAAGTGTCAGGCTAACAACCAGTCAGATCGATGCCACTTTTATAGCATTTGTTAGGCATTTAAAACAACGCTACCTCAAAAATGTCATGCACATTTGTTAACTTTGTCATTATTTTCTTAAGTTTCTTAAGTATGTGTTGCTACACAAATGTAGATGTGCTGAGGCTCCTGAATGTGTCGGTCTGCCTAAAATGCACATAAGTTTACTGACAAGATTGGTTCCATACAAAAGTCTGGAAATTTAATTTCTGATAATATTATGTACTGTTTTCTCACACCATTGTGAAATTTCTGAGCTAGAGTTGTTCTATATGCCTAAAAAAGGTTATAAAAGAGACATCAATGTCTCTGCTGATAAGGTCATAACTACTGATAACTATTTGACAGAACATTGCTTCAACTAACCAAACTATTCCTTTAAACTATTATGCTTATACAAGGCTTCCAATTTAAAAATGATTGCATTTGCTCTATATTTTATTCTTTAGAAATATTCCTGTCAATTTTTAATCATGTTGGGCTCAGCAGCTCAAGCTCTCTGGAATGTGCAATAAATCAGAAAGCAGCTTTAAAATTTGACTGATTTAAAGAATGTCTGAATTTATGCCACAGGACTGCAAATAATAATGTTTGGATTAACATTCATTAAATATTGAACTGGTCTGTTCTTACGCTGACATCTTTGTCCAGATGATTTTATTCCTGACGGTTTGGAGGTGACGTAAGAATTGTAGGTTCCACTCTGACTTGACTGAGGTCATCTGAAGCGTTTCACGGCAGCCGGCCTGACTGACCGGTAAATTGAGTTTCACTGATAGTCGAGCTCTTCATATGATGCTTTCAACAAAGGAGGTTGAACCACTTCTCAGTCTCATGGGTCTGTTTATCACTATGTGTGGAAAAGTCACAGATAAACGTGAACTTCTCCACTTCAGGCAGCTGCACACATGGATGATATCGTCCATTTGTCTCCATTGGAGCGTGCAGCGGAGAGGCTTCAAGCTACTGTACGGTACATCTGAGATGAAGATCTGCACCTCAATGTCTGAGACATTCCTTTTTTTTTTCCAGACCTCTGTGTGTTGGAGGGGAGTGAAATGCGACTGTTGTTAACAATGCTACACCTGCGTACTGCATTTTTGGTTCTGCACAGAAATAAAACAGTACCGGTGAAATTGACAATATTTTACTGCAAATTTTATCAGGTTAAAAAAAATGATGATAGTATATTATATTATTTTATTATTTAATACACATGCTATAACATAAAGGCTGCAGTCAATACCTAATTTACCAATAATTAAGCATTTATGCAAGTTATTTATTAAACTGCTTAGTCTAATAAATGTCATAGATATATGCACATTCCAGTCTCTCAGTGTTAAGAGATATTTATAGCTAAATCTGAAAGAATGAAATTCAGTATTTATAGAAAACATTGATGAGGCTATATATTTTACATGGTGCATTAATGAAAGGAATAATTAAAAAAATTTATTACTTTTTAACATATACATTGATTATTTTACTTTAAATTGCATCACGTTTTTATAGTCCAAAAACAACAACCACCCCCACAAACAATGTTTATGAAAATTAAAAAGAAAAGCCGATAAGTTGATGTTAACTACTGTAATCATTTCTGGTGGTCTGTTAGCAAAATGTCTCATGAACCACTGAATGGATTTAACTGGATGGATGAAACTTTTGAGAAAATAGTCATTGGATGTACATCTGCAACTCAATAACTTTTAGAGTCAGCCTCATTCACAGATAACCAATCCCAGCCAACACAAAAATGGCTATATTTCAGCCAGTTTTGCAGATAATGAGCTACTATTTAGTTTGGCTTACAACTGCAGGACTCTGCTAACAATCTGAAGAGAACGTCTCACACATGCAACATTTAGTTCTGTGAAATGAAACTGCAGTATAATTATTTTTACTGTGTTCTTAAAGAATTCTGTATCAGCTGAAGCACAACCTTTATTTTGATAGACTGTGCATCGTTTTCATTGCTGCACAACTTCAGAGTCGAGGTACATAACATAAATGGCTTCATCAATCTGGCAAAGAGATGACATTCAGTCATTCCGACACTGGTCACTTCCACGTTAATGTTTGTCATGTTTCAGTTCGGCATGCCTTTGAATGAGATGGGAAAAGTGACGGAAAGGCAGCGGTGCATGCATTTGCCATTCGGGCTGTAAAATGGGTGGTACATCAAGTGAAATGTAAAAGTAAAGTCCTCACGGAGTCACACTTTTCCCATAAGGACCATAACAGCACAGCAATTTCTGTAAGCATGCCTGTTGCAAACTGCTCATGTAAAACATCGCGGGGGAAGGAGGAAGCCCTGACAGCATGTGTGCCATCATCTGAATTATGTTACTCGAAAATAACTGGAACTGTGACAGCGGGTGGCATATAAATTGCCGAAGCACTTCTCAGATTGCGTGCCTTTCCTCTCATAAATGACACAATGCAAAGTTAAACCCATTAATTACCAATTCGTAAAGTTTTAAACCCTTTGTGATAAAAAAAAATCAAACTGTCAACAAAACCTTTTTTTTTTTTTTTTACAGTTTTTCTCCCTTTTACTGATACTATCATTAGGCTTGATGCTGCCTTTAGATGCAAAAAAAACAAACAAAAACAAACAACATAACAATAATTTAATTGAATTTGTAATAGAAAGCCTGTAAAGCCTGTTGTAGTAATAAATTTGAACTTTCCTCGTCAGTGTGGTGGCTTGAGATACATCTGTACTTCAAACTGTGAAACAATGACATAAAAAATTAAAGCCCTATAATTCCTTGAAGGAATGCATATCACCCATTGACTTTCATGCCAGAGATTTAAACTATGATCATCTTACTTTGAGAAATTGCGAAGCTGTATCTATTTTGGTCAAACTTTGAAAATCTCATTTTGCACCATTTCATGCAACATTGCATCAGCATGTGATGTGGGTGACTGTTAGCTACTAACTTTACCACAAAATCCGCAAAACTGACTGAGTTATATCTTTTTTTGTGCAGGCAAAGGTTAGTTGTGGCAGCCGTCTTGATTTAGGTTAAGTCAAAATGTTATTCAGTTGTATAGGTAAACCCAGCTATTACCTTCTGAAAGGTTCTTCAAAGTGCATTCAGTGGTTCATGAGATATTTTGCTAACAGGGTTAAATGCAAAAGTTGATAGCAACATTTTAGACACATATTTCCTGCAAGCTGTCAGGGACGGGGGAGACGGAGGCGAACCCAGAGTGCAGACTCATCTTTGAAAGGGAAACTAAATTTATTTTAAAATTAAAGATAAACAAAAACAAAAGGCTGACGAGGCAGAAAAACTAAACAAAATCCAAACGTGGAGCAAGATGAAACAGCAGGGAACCAAGAACAATGAACCAGCAGAGTGTGGAGGAGATGACCTGGTTTTTAAACAGAGGAGGTGATTGGAAAGTGGGAAAGGTGAAGTAATTAACAAGACTTGGGGCGGGTGTGGATGGGCGTGGCAGGAAGACCAAAGAGTGATTGGGGAGGAGTGAATGGTGACATGAAGAACAAAAACCAAATCAGGACAAAAACACCTGAACAGAAAACATGAAGGCAATAAAAACAATAAACTAAAACACCAAAAAACCCAAAACCTGACAGCAAGCTGTCAGTGGTTAAAGTATAAGTCGGGTATCAGTCTTTAACTGACCAAATTTTAGCTCGATATCTGGAAAATCGACTGAGTTGTAGCTATTTTTGTATTTACTAAGGTTGCCTTGCTGTGGCGTCCATGTTGAATAAGTTTACCTCCCAAAAATAATCAGTTGTAAATATCAACCCTGTGATTACTTTCTGAGGCTTTCATTAAAATTTGTTCAGTGATTCAGGAGATATTTGGCTAACAGTACAGACAAATGAACACAGGCAAAAACATTATCACCCCACCTTCACCTTTAACACTATCAGGTGTCACTTCTCAGTGTTCAGAGAGGTTTGTTACAGGCGGCACAGGACAGAGGGAGTGGTTCTGATATCTAATGCATCATATCAGGTGTGTGACTGTGTCTGACTGCATGTGAGCCGAGCTGCTTGTGGTTTTCTGTAGCCTCAAACTCCCCTCTAAACAAGCAAGCTGCTGCAGGAAAACTTTATTATGACAACCATTTCAGTAGCTGCTGGAATAAAAATCTGCCCACAAGCTGAACAGCCTGCTGCTGTTTCTCATTGAGAAACTGAGTTTGAACTTCAGGGGTTTTAATTCTCTGCTGCACATCCTGCAACACTTTTTGTGCAAAAAATACAGCTAGAGCCTGGAAAACAACCAAACAGAACAAAACAAAAACACTTTGGTAATGAGTGTTTATATGCACAAGGCTGACTGTCAAGGTTAATGAGTCTTTTTCATTTTTCAAATGCTGCTGTTGTTTTTTTCTCAAGTCATAAAGGGAAATAAAACTGAGAAAACCTGCAGCTTCCATGTCCAAATAATTCAGTTCAGACCAAAGTGATAATTTACCCTTAATGCTTTCCAGTTTTACAATGACCGCACAAAATCAGGCAGCACTTTTGCATCAATGGTCTTGAAGCCAGGAAAATGTGGAAAAATCTGTCCTAATAAAGTTACTGATGAGGTTTTGCATCTTAAATCAGAGGTCCTGCAGCTGTTTCTTTCGTATTTTTATATAACTAGTTGTATTAGTCTATTTTGTTAATGTTGTTGCTGCAACTTGGGTAGGAGTGTAACATAATTTCAATTTCTTTGTATGTCCTGTACATATGCAGAATTGACAATCAAATCAAATCAAATCAATCAATAAATTTCATTTTATGGCTCACAGTCACTCTGAGATTTCTTTATGGCACAAAAAGAGACTAAAAATTCTGCAAACCGACATTACTGAAAATGACAATGCTGTAAATCGTCCAACAGTTAAAAAAACTGCCAACTGATTAAAACAACTAAACAAAACATTGTGTTCCTGCCTGTTAAATGTGAGAATTCTTCTGCCTTTGTTCTTTATTATACAATAATAAACTGATAATTTTATGTCTGATGGAATCACTAATGAAGCCTTACTCCATAGTATGATTTTAGTCTTGAAATTGTACAAATGTTGACTGATTTGAAGTGTTATGAAGGAGGTTTGGTGAAGAGTCTTTGCCCTTAGAGGAGGAAATCGAGTATCTTGGCGTCTTGTTCGTGAGGATGATGGATGGAGCAGGAGATAAATTATCGGATCAAGGTTTTGTCTGCAGTAATGAGGGCGTTGCTCTGGTCTGTTGTCGTGAACAAAGACCTGAGTTGAAAGGCAAAGCTCTCAATTTACTGGTTTTGCCTATGTTCCAGCCCTGACATATAGTCATGGGGGTGTGGATCATGACTGAAAGACTGAGATCCTAAATACAAGCGTCTGAAACGAGCTTCCTCCGTAGGGCGGCCGAGCTCAGCCTTAAAGATAAGGTGAGGAGCTCAGTCAAGCAGGGGAGCTCAGAGCAGAGCTGCTGCTCCTCCTAATGTAGTTTGGACATGTCATACCTCCTGGGCACCTCCATCTAGAGGCTTTTTGGGCATATCCCACCTGGGGGAAACTTCTAGGAAGATCCAGAACTTGCTGGAGGGATTATATAACCTCCCTGGCCTAAAAAGGAGAGTTTTGCTGCAGAGGGATGTCTGGGTTTTCCTCCCGGACTTGTTACTTCTGTGAGCCAAACTATGGATAAATGGAAGAAAACGGATGGATGGATGGATGGATGGATGGATGGATGGATGTTTTAATATTAAAAAGCAACATCCATTAGTTAAGTAGAATTTGAAACCGTTGAAGTAGAAGCTGTACTTTGAGCAAAAGTAAATGGGTACAAATTTCCAGTCCCTCTCTGCTGTGCTTCAGCTCTGCCTCCAAAGCCTATCTGTCACTATTTGGCAGTAACCGTGACAACTCTACAGCTTACACTAAATATGGCCTTTTTAAATTTTATTGGTGAGTTTTGCTCAGATACGATTAATGCAAAATGCAGGACAAACACAAAGAGGAAATAAAGGAATGCAGGTGTTATTGTCAGGAGAGAGTATTTTTTTATAACAAAACAGTATTTTTAAAGCTCCGTCTTAATGAATGAAAATTGCAATAAGGGGATTTAATTTTCTTGAAAAAACTCTAAGAACACAAACCTAATACATTTAAATGAACACAAATTTGTTCATTTTGTTTCTTTTCATCTGAATGAAACTTTCATATTACAAATTAATATTTAAAACAGAGATTAGAACAACCACCAGCAGTAAAAATGTTGTATTCCCAGCGAGCCGTCTACGAACTGGCCTTTCCATTTCAGAAATCCCTCCCTGTAAATTAAACACGTAGCTCCAGTGATCAGCAATGCATTACGCAGCGCTGAAGGAAGTGGCTTTTAAATAACAATTTTTAAAACGACGGTCTTTCTTTGTTTACAAATGTATGATAAACCAGAAGAAAACAAACGGGACAAATTGGTATTGTTGGTGGAGATCCGAGGAAACCGCTTGCTGTCAAATTAAGGGTTTTCTACTGTTCTGTTTATTTTTCACTTTAATTTCTAATAAATGTTTTTGTCTTTATTTGTTGTTCAGACACTGATGACTGAACAAATTGCTTCAAGTTTTGCTTTGTTTTATTGAACTTTCTGTTTGAGCATCAGCTGTATGTTATACGAGTGAATTGCGAACCCAATTTACAGACTTATTTTAGAGGAATGAAAACTAATTTATTACAGAAAGAAAAAAGAAAAACGAAAGGCCGATGTGGCAGCAAAAACAAAGTAACAAAAACTTGTAGAGGCAGTGGGATAAATGAGGAGCAAAACCAAACAAGGAGCTTCTTCTTCTTCTTTATCTTGGTTTTTAACTTTTGGTAGCATTACCGCCACCTACTGGTCTGGAGTGTGGTTCGTGATGGTCTATATATCTATATATCTATATCTATACATATATTCTATTAAAAAAATTACTACATATACACCTATACATATAAATATACACATACACACACACAAAAACTCTACCCATCTATATCATACACACATTCCCAAACACACCTGCTATAATCAAATTCTATGAAATAATTTAGATAATTTAGTTTCCTTTAAAACCCGAATAACTATCTGAATATGTTTACTCTCCAAATTCTTCCTCAAAATATCTGGTAAATGAACATTTTCCTTAATTCTTTCAAACTCTCTCCACATATATCTTCTTTCTTTTTCATGTTTATGACATTCTAATATAACGTACTCTATTGTTTCACATTTTAAAAAACAAGGAGCTTGACTGTGGCATTAAAAAAAACAAAAAAAAACAAGCGCACATAAATCAAAACAGAGTGAATAAACCAGCGAGAAATCAGTGACAGAGATTATAATGAGGAAGTGGACACATGTGACTGATTTGTAACTAGAGACAGGTGTAGATGGGCGTGGCAGGCTGAGTGGAGAGCTGCTGAACGGTGACAAGGAAACACAAAACAAAGATGACCAGAACAAACAATACAAGTTCAAATACAGGAAAATAACTCAAATCATGGAGTGGAGGAGTTGAAGTATCTCGGGGTCTTGTTCACGAATGAGGGAAAAATGGAGCGGGAGATGGACAGGCGGATTGGTCTGCAGTGAAGCGGGCGCTGTACCGATCTGTCGTGGTGAAGAGAGAGCTGAGCCAAAAAGCGAAGCTCTCGATTTACCGGTCGATCTACGTTCCTACCCTCATCTATGGTCATGAGCTTTGGGTAGTGACCGAAAG
>NC_051431.1:3668832-3678410 GCF_001649575.2 Kryptolebias marmoratus
GGGGAAGACCCAGGACACGCTGGAGGGACTATGTTTCTCGGCTGGCCTGGGAACGCCTTGGGATTCCCCCGGAGGAGCTGAACCAAGTGGCTGGGGAGAGGGAAGTCTGGGTCTCCCTGCTTAGGCTGCTGCCCCCGCGACCCGAACCCAGATAAGAGCAAGAAGATGGATGGATGGATGGAACTCAAATCATCACACTGTAAAATTGCCATATATGTGTAAGATAATTAAAGATGTAACATTTCTTAAAGGAATGCATGTCGCCTGCTCTCTTTAATGCCTCAATTTAAACTAAAATAATCTTATATGGAGAAATGAGTTGTTTTGTTCAAGCTGTAAATGACATTATGTGAAGTCTCATGTGAAATCTTGTGTTGGCATGAATTGAGGATGACTCTCAACCAGTCCCGCTGCAACTTTTAGCTCAATATCTCTAAAACTGATTCTAAAATTGATCAATTTTTTTGTGTTTGATGAGGTCGCTGTAGATGTTCCTCCAATGAGAGTTTCTTTAATATACATTACATTACATCTCATGCTAACAGATAAACAAACACACACAGACACAGGCATAAACATTAACACCACTTCGCCTTTGGCAGCGGGCGATAAGTTTTGGTGTTCATAAGCATGACGGAAACGTGTCTAAACACCTGCATGCTGGAAGTCTGGTGAATAGTTTCCTTTGAAGGAAGCAAACACAAACACTTCTGACAGCAACGCTTCCTCTGTAGCTTCTCTCTATCTTTGGCGACAAAATAATTCCCCTCAAATTCTCAGGTAGCTAATAAAACTTGACAGACTAAACTTTTTGTGGAAATCTATATTTGAGTGGAGGAAATGGGGTATTTTTCGTCTGATGGCGATACAGTTTTTCCCGGACTGAGCCATTAGAAGAAATGCAGCCGCAGTTGTCAGTTGCTGCAGACAACTAAATCACACGTTGTTTTTAACATTTTTTTTCCATTCTCTTCTGAACTTTGAGGCTGACAGTCACCACTGTAATCTACGAGTGACACATAGGAGCTTTGATGCTGCTAATGCAACTTTCGTGGTCCTTATTTTACATCCCAGTACAGCAGGGAGGAGGTCAAACACTCTTCAAACACAAAGACATCTGTATTTTTCTTCTCTACTATGTTGTTTACAGTTATAATCTACATCTGATCAGACTGAGGTGTGCTTTCAGTGATTTCTCTTTCCTTTGATACTCATATTAAACTAAAACTATATTTATGTAAAATGTTATCTTCACTTCTGCAGGCATTTTCGAAAGCTTTCAGAGAATTTTCCCATCCAGTCAAAAGGCAACAATGCCCACTTTGGAACAGAGAGGCAGAAAAAGCAAAAATCAGACATGAGTGGAGGTTTATTTTTCTCTATGATAATATTAAACTCTATTTGTCAAGATAGATACAAAAACCTTGACTTGATCTGTTTCAGAAGTGGGTTTTGGGAGGATATCTAAAAGTGGTGATTTTATTTTTCTTATAACCTGACGCCAAAGGCAAGAGGCAATGTTTTTGCTCCTGTTTGTGTTTGTTTGTTTGTCTGTAGCTTTAGCAAAATATCTCATGACTCTGTGGACAGATTTTAATGAAACTCTCAGACAATAATTCTTGAGTTGACATCTATAACGGATTAGCTTTTGGAGTCAGCTTGGATCAAGACGGCCGCCACAGCAAAGCAATCTTAGCAAACACAAAAATGGCTACAACTCAATGGATTTTGGAGATTTTGAGCTAAAGTTTAGTGCAGTAGTAGCTGAGCATCAGAATGTCACTTGCAAGTTTTGACCAAAATGATTATGACTCCATTATTTGTCAGCACAAGTTGATTTTAATTTAAAACTCTAATATGAAATATGCATTTCTTCAATGAATGCTATGCTTTTGGTTTTTTTTACTGTCACATCAAAATGTCCAGCTCATATCTGGATTACATCAACCCTAACAGATGGAATGCACATTTATAGATGTTAAAAAATTAGTTCCTGATCCACAGCCGCGTAGCATTTTTATGAAGCTGACAGTACAATCACTGCTGCCACTGATGTGACTGCGAAGCTCACAGATGGAAGATGAGAGGACGTATTTTGTTGGACTCTTTAGGAGCAATAAACCCAAGAACTTTTCTTTGTGGGGGGACGTACAGACGCACGGTTCAAAAAAACGTCTCATTCTCCTTCATATCTGATGATATGAGTCCAATAATAAACAGTGTTTGAGCTCTGGGATGGAACCACGGGGACACATCCCACACACAGCTCAGGGCTGTTCTCTCACAACACACTCGCTGCTTTGGTATCACGTCCCTTTATTGGGACATCAAAACAGTCACATAAAATGCAGTTAAAACTTTGACAGCTCAGCCTTTTTGGCTCTTAGTGTTTGGGGACGTGGGGACACAAAGAAAATTCAAAAATGCCAGTGAAGTTTCTGCAGAATTCGCTCCCAGCTGTGTGATTATTGTGCAGATCACAAAGGCTAAATGTCTGCAGCTTAAGCTACAGATAATATTGAATATTAAATCTAAAGCATGTCTCCACAGATGAATCGTTTGTATTTTTTTTTCAACATCAGCAATGGAAAATGCTTTAAACTGTTTTTTTTTTAAACTTCAGCTCTGTAGGGAGGGCCCTGTGGGAAGCAGCACTGTGGGGCTGGAGGCAGAAGGACTACATGATTAGACTGGTGATCTGATAGAAGGTCAGGATCTGTGGTAGGCCAGAGACGAACACAGATGGTATCGGGATCTTTCTGGAGAGCACTGATAGTCCTCCAAGACTGTGATGTAGAGAGTGACAATCCTGTCACTGCTGCCTCCAACAGATGTTGACAGCTGGAGATAACGGCGAATCGATGACGCGAGCCACGATTCAAGCCGCTCTGCTCGGATTCACATTTAAATGTGAATTTAACTGAAACGCCTCTACAATTTACTGTGAAAAAAGAACAAGTTCATGCAAAACGAAATAAGCCTGTAAATAAGTTCAATTACGGCTTTTTATAAAGTACAACAATTTTAATTCTGTTAATTTAAAATCGATTTTCAGTGCACAAGGTAGGTAGGTACATTTATTTATATAGCACTTTTCAGCACAAGGCAACTCAAAGTGCTTTACAACACAAGAACAAAATTACAGACAAAGTTACAGACAGGTACAAGATACAATGATAACTAATTGTCTAAATAAGCTAAGCTAAACCAACAGATCTAAGCATGACTAAATGTACAGAACTAAACCAAGCTAAAACTAAAACTAATGGTACCGAACTATCTAAAAGTACCCCAGGCCCGCTATACAGTCGAAGTAAAACCAGATATATCTAAGGCAGAAATAAAATGCCTTTCATGCCAGAGTTTGAAACTAAAACCATTTTATTATGAGAAAAGATGGAGTTGTAGTCGTTTTCTTATTGACGTTTTGTGCGATTTCATGTGATTTTGTGTGATGTGTTAGCAGTCAGAGTACACGTTGTGAATGACTCTCAGCTACTACCGCTCCAAAGTTCACTCCTAACTGTAAAACTGAGTTATGACCATTCCTGTGTTGGCTGATGCCAATTAGCTGCGGCGTCCATGTTGAATGAGGTTAATCAGTTGAAGATATACATCGAATGATTCATGATTAAAATCTTTTCACTGCTTCATGAGATATTTTGCTAACACACACACACATGGGCAAAAACATTACTGCCTTTTTACCTTCAGCGATGGACGATAAATATCAAGAGGATGTTTGGAGCAGTTGGGTGAAAACGGTTTGATTATTTTAGACTTAGTTAACAGACTGATAATGGCCAAAAAAAAAAAAAGATTTAATCTGTAAAAAAAATAAATAAAGGATTTTATATATAAAAGCAATGACATAATGTACCACCAAATAGGTAAAATATAGGGTAATGTTGAAACATAAATACAAATAACTACTAATTTAATTCATTTTGTTTGCAGATTTTTACCCTTTATGTATACATGCATGCTTTTATTTTGAAATAAGGCAGTGACACTATTTCGAACTGTGGTATTTCTTTTACATTTGCTTTTTTTACTCCAGTTTCTGCTCTGAGGCAATTATTACCCTTGTAAATACAACACTAACCTGTTTCTTTTTTAAAATGCATCACACTGAGTTGGAAGGATTTACTTCAAATTTAAATTAGATTGCGTTAGATTAATTGGACTGAGTTGCGCCGTATTCAGCAGAGTGAATTGGATCAAACTGGACTGAAAGTTTGCACTGAATCTGTTTAGTTTTTTTCTGTCCTTGTATGTAAAAACCTGCGGTTCGTGCATGGATAGTGAAAGAGCGGCGGCATCTATTGTCTGCTCGGATGACGTTTCTGTATTTCTTATATGAGGAGTGAATTGCTTGCCAACATATCCCTGCTCCACCATCTTCCCCGGGGCGTTTTTCTCACTGCAAAGCTGGCTTTAGCCTCCGCTGACCTGTGTAGTTCTGCAGGGAAGATGGCGTTAGCCTTGGGAGAAACAAACACACACACAAAAAAACACTCTCTCTTTCTAAGGCTGTCTTTAATAGTTATTCAGGCCTCGTGGGTGTATGTGTCATTTCCTCTGAGCTTCTGCAAAATGTCTTTAATGCAGCAATACTGCATTTATTTAATCTACGATAGTTCAGACTGAAATCCATCTAAAGGCTGCTAATCCAGGGAGCTGTGCAAAAAAAATTAAAGGTCTAGCGTTCCTTGAAGCGACATATATCACCCGCCACCTTTCATGACAAAGTTTTAGACTAAGAGTTTTTTTGCAATTTTGGGGCAAACCTTAAAGATAATGTTTTGCTTTAGCTCAATATTCATAAAAGTTAGAGACATTTTTGTGCTAGCTAATATGAGTTATCTTAAATTGGATTGACTCCAAAAGTTAAACAGCTGTAGGTGTAAATCCAATGATTATTTCCTGAAAGTTTCATTCATAATTAATTAATTTAACTAATCAGAAATCGGTCCATTGGTTCATGAGACAAACAGGATTGATGCTAACAGAGAAAGTAAAGATCTTACTCAATTCTCTAGTTCTAAAATATATATGTTGGAGATTTGATTAAGCCACTACCTCGCCAAATTTTAGGTCAATATTTGTAAAATTGTCTGAATTACACCCATTTTTACGTATTTTTAAAGACCTTTGGCTTAAATTGGTTGTATCCAAAAGTTAATCAGTTGTAAATGTACATCCAAGGGTTACTTTCTGCTTGTTTCATTGCTAACAGACAGACACATGAACACACACAGACTGAGGCCTTTTAATAAACTTTATTCTAGTATCGGACGCTTTCCAATGTAAAACACTAACTGCTGTTTTTGTCATGATTTTCTGTTTCCTGTAGCCGTGAGATTTCAAAGCACAATTCATAAATCTCTTTAGAGACGGTGATAAGAGAACAGGGGTGATATTTTTCAGAAGGTATGAGAGTGATGAGTTATCCTCTGTCTCATCACAGGGGACAGCTACTTACTTGACTTTGGGAAAGGACGCACAGAAGCGCAGCGGCACCACATGGGACGTCTGGATTTTCACACTTCTCCACACCCGAGTGTAATCGACAGCGACAGGCAGTGAGTGACGGCATCAAGCACAAGCCTGAAAACTCAGGTGGACAATGATTCCCCAATCATCACTGTGACTGGAACAGATCGCCGGCCTTGCTGCGTGGCAATAAGACTTTAGTCACACAAGTTGGACCAGAGTCCTTTCACAGAATATTGTGTCGCTACCAAACGTGTTTACTTTGTTTATCAGGAGATGGCAGGTTATTTAGGAGATGAGCAACAGCTGCATTGGGATGATAAGGTTTCATGAAAATGGCTCCACATACAATCACTCCCAATAATGAAACATCTCTTTTCATATATCACTTGTGAAGAAGGGTTAACCTGATCAAAGCTGGGAGACACAAACATCATATAAATACTGTGCGTCTATGATGACTTTTTTGGGGGTTTGGTTACGATTAAATTGATTATTGAACCAGTAGCTTTTATCTGTTGGAAGTGTTTTACTATCTTTTTGTTTTCCTTAAAGATGTCTGAACATCTACAGCATATATGAGGTTCTCAGACTTTAGAAATGTCCAAATCTGAACTTTAGATTCGGTCAAAAAGCAACTCCTTTTGAACAAGTTTGTTTAAAACTTACTGTACAAAGTAAGGTTTTTTTTTCTTCTGGGCTGTAAATGGTGAATGACATTCTTCAGGGGGTCTTGTGAATGTCTTACAGCGTTTGCGGGATTCTCAACCTCCTCCTGTGAGTCGCAGAGGCACGCACGTTCAATAAAATCTGCGCCACAACTTTTTTCGATATGAGCATCCCCAACCTGTCTCAACAGCACAGGGGCTGGATTTTGACACCTGCATGGGAGCTCTCCCCCTGACAGAAAACCTCTAAGGTAAATGTCCAGGTCTAAAAAACCAGACTGATGATAAATATTATTATTAATCTGCCTATCTTCATTTCAAAAGTGCACTCCAGTAGAATAAATCACAGTTGTGGGGGCAGCTGCCAAGGTGGGTACAAAGCAAGCAGAAGCAGGTACGATGTGGGTGGAGGTTTGCAACAAAACATACAGTTTTGCAATCTGTGCACACAAAAGCAGATCGTGATTTTTCAAAAACTGGCTGCTCAAAATACAACTTTGCAGCTCGCTGGTCGCTTACTGCAGTACAATATGTTGTCTTGGTCCGGATTGACTTGTCATTTAGTCCAGATTCAGTCTGGAGTCCAGACTTTTCTGTAATTTGTGTGCCTGTGTGGAAATAAGGGTGTGTTCTCACTTCTTCATTTAAATTTTCCAGCTGTGACTTTCAACAAAATGACTTACTTTTAAATGAAAACAGAGATTTAATGTAATCTTCCAGTATTTTTCATTTGAGTGCAAAAGTAGAAGGAGCTTGAATTAAACTTGTTTTTCAACCTGGAGAGACTCACACAGAGAAAAGCTGCGATTAAATAGTTTTATTGGACATGAAAGCATGCAATAAGCTTGGACGAGAAGCTTAGGGTGAGGATGAGAGGCGTCTTCCCCGGGACACTGGTGGTGGAGGTGGGTTGAAGTTCGGCTGGGGAACAGATGAAACCATGATGGTGGTCCTTTTAAACGAAGGCTTAAGATGGAGGCACGGTCTGGCGTTGATAGGCTGCAGTGGAAGCGCATGACGCAGTGATTGGATGATACAGGTGAGGCTGAGGCAGGTCTTCCAGTTTGAAGATACGACTAGGCTCCATTAGATAAAAGCAGTCATAATTATGATGCCTAAATAAGACTGGTTAGACAAATAAAGAGTGACAGTTATATGAGTGGTTAACAACTTAATAAATGTACTAATGGCTGCAGTCGACTTGACCACCTGGAGATGTTATTTTCTGTATGTATTAATTGAAAAGCTAACAGGCTAAGACAATAAACAGGTTCAGGCAGAAGTGCAGGAGATGCATCATTTGAGAGGCACAGAGATTCAATTTTCTCCTGCTTGGCAGAGCATGTCTCTCTCTTCTGTCCTTTCCGCTGTTTACTAGCAGTCGTTGAGCCAAAAGAGGCTGTTGTCACATCTCTCTCCTGTTACTAGAACATGCAGGATATTATGGCATGGTTAAATCAGAATCCTTGACACTGACCGTGTTCACTTCTGACGGTATGTGAAGCTTCTCTCGTGTCGTTGTTACGGTCAGTCAAATACAACAGCTAAACGCCAGGTTTGGATGTTTATATGAAGCCAAAGTCAGAAAAAAACATAAAACTGTTCCAATATTCTTTGGGATCGAAATCTTGGCTCAGATGTGGAATATACTGACAGCTATATCAGTCCGGTGTCTGGAAATTCGTTCATGTTCAGTTGAAGGTTTTAACTTTTCTTATCTATTATTTATCAATTTTCTTACCAGCTTGTGTCTATTTAGGGTTGTGAGGAGGTGGTGGCTATCTCCAGCGTTCACTGGGCGAAAAGCAGAGCCCATCACAAGGCTACCAAAATATGAACCAGACAGACAACGGTACAAACCGAGGAATTACTATTCTCTGAGCTATAGGGAGCCAGTGTAGGGACTTTAAAACCCGGGTGATGTGCTCTATATTTCTGGTTTAAAACACATAAACATAACATATCCATCAATATGTGAGTTCCAAAAAGTAAAGATGGCATTAAGTCATTTAAAGTCAGAGAAACTGAGCAATAACATCCATTCTGTACCAGCTTAGCGCACTCAAAAGAGTTACAGTTAACTAAGAGCAGCAGAGCGGAAACCCCACTGATCAACTAAGTACTTATTAATTTGAAAATATGTACTGCAGTTTCACTCATATTCTTCGCTGTATGAAAATTACATCTCACAGCGCCAGGTTAGTGCACATAATTGAATGGCAGTAAAAAAAAACACCTGAATTTACATGCCAATCAAGATGTCAAGATTTAGACCAGCAGTAGTTAAAATGGCAAAAACACTAAACTTTTTTTTTTATTTTTTATAGATATAAAAAAACAGTTCAAACAATGTTTGTGAGGGGAGTCTCAAAAGTGTCTCAAAACCTCAACGGGGGATTCTCAGTTTCCTCGTGTGAGTTGCAGAGGTGTTCAAGAACTGGTGCCACAAAATTTGTAGGGTTTGCAGCAGAATGTGAACGAATATTTAGTTGCATAGACATGTTTTCTGAAACATCTGACTAATTAATGTTTTATAAAGTCAAACGATAAGTAAAGTTAACCAGAATGCAGAACATAGAAACATTATATATATACATTGTTATACATTATATGTGTATAGTTTTTTTTTGTATCTTTCACCATTTCCGGTATTGAGCTCCAGTAACGTTTGTTACTGATTGTGGGATCAATAAAGTTTTATCTTATCTTATCTTAAAAATACATATATATTCAAGAGCAGTGGACCTCAAGTGATATGACAGATTTAGTATTTTACTATGAATCGAATAAAATGTATTGATAAAAATTGGCCATACTAAAATTCAAGAAAAGAAAATATATGTTTTTAAAGTTCAAAAGAGAAAAATACAAAACAATCAGTTCTAAAAAAATAAAATAAAAAAGTAATCACAATGTGATCCTAGTCCACACTGAGCGTGATGTAGGAGCAGTTTCCCCCTGAAGTAATCAGAGAACTACACCCTCTGCTAAAAAACAAAAAGCATGTAAACCCCTCACAGGTTTAAGCCTGCTGGTCGCACAGCTGGCCAGCAATTTCAAAACTACAACCTTTTTTGCTGTAAGGCAGCAAAGCTAACCACTGCACAGCATGCCACTTAATTTTAACAATTTATTTGCTGTTAGCTTACAACAGGTTACAATCATTTAGATGCAGCAAACGGTCTAAAATCAGCGAATGCGTCTGAAATAGTTTTGTTCATAGGCGCAGGAACCACTGGGGCCAGGGGGCCATTGGCCCCCCCACTTTCCGGCCCTGCCACTGCGCTGCGTGTTCCCACCAGACGGCTGCACAGACTGCACGCGACTCTCACAGACTGTGACTAACGTGTCTCTGTGTTTATATAGAGACAGAAGCACAAATAAAACCTACAGCATTGAGATCTGGACCAAATT